>NC_058133.1:112170312-112190526 GCF_016433145.1 Gracilinanus agilis | reverse complement strand
GAGAGAGAGAGAGAGAGAGAGAGAGAGAGAGAGAGAGAGAGAGAGAGAGATTGCACAAAACCAACTAGTTGACATGTTTAAAAGAAATCTGGCTTGAAATTCAGTGATCCACACCCAGAGATCCCCATCTCTGCAAAGGAACAGAGCAGAATGTGGAAGAAAGAAGTTATCTTCTTATAACTTTTCTTTGGGGCCAGGTTTGGTCCTTGTGTTTTGTTTTGTTTTGTTTTGTTTTTTGATATTCAGTTCTGATTTTTTGTGGTCATTCTTTTCATTTACATGATTTTGTTTTTAATTTTGTTATTTATTTAGAATATTTTTCCATGGTTCCATGATTCATAATTTGTCCCACCCTTCTTCCTTCCACTTTCCCAGAGCTGACAAGCAGTTCCACTGGGTTAAAAATGTATCATTGTTCAAAACCTATTTCCATGTTATTCATATTTTTAATAGACATTTACATTATTTTAATCATTTCATATATCATTTACCTGGCTCTGCTTATTTTTATTTTATATCAGTTCATATAAATCTTTCCACCCTTCTCTGTTGTTTCTTAATTCTCAACACAATAATATTCCATTGCATTTGTATGCCATGATTTGTTTTAGTCATTTCCTAGTCAATGGGCATCTGCTTTGTTTCTAGTTCTTTGATACCACAAAAAGTGCTGTCATAAATATTTTGGTGTACCTGGAGGTTTTTGTGTTGTTGTTGTTTTTTTGTCATTGATATCCACAAGGTATTTGCCTAGCAATGGGATCTCTGAGTCAAAAGATTTGGTCTCTTTAGTCCATTTTATTAGCATAATGCTAGATTGCTTTGTAGTTTGGTTATAGCAATTCACAGTTCCACCAACAATGCATTTGTGTGTCTTTCTTTCACATTTCTCCCCAGCATTGACTATTCTCACCATCTGTAATCTTTCCCTAAGCCTATGACAAGGAAAAGTGTTAGATTTTGAAGTGAAATTAGATATAACAAAAATCAGTACCATTGACTACTAAAGTCCATTGAAGTGCTTAGAATTCTTCAGAAATTATATTCAAAAGACTTACTCTATTGTATATTGATCATCTCTTTAAAAAAATTATGGTAGCATGCACAAAGTATTCTGCAGACCTGAAAGTGCTATATATATGTTAGGAATTTTTGTTCTATACTTTCTAAGCATGTCCCTCTCCCCAGTAACTCTTCTCATGTGAAAAAGTAAAAATTGAGCAAAACTAAAACAGCAACCTCATTTGACAATATTCCATACCAGTAGTCTCTCAATCTTAAATGCAAGGTAGGAGTTGGTGCATTTTTCATGTCTTATCTAGGACCATGATTGATCTTCATATTTACACAGTGTTTGGCATTATTTCATTGGAATCTTATGTTTACATTATTATAGACATTTAAAATTTTATTTTCCTAGTTCTCCTTACTTCAACACAAGTCTTATTTTTAAAAATTTCTTATATGTCAATAATATTTCATTGTTCAGCCATTCTCATATTAATGGGCACTCATTTTATTTCTGGTTTTAGACTGGGTTTTTTACTGTCACAAAAAGATCAATTGTTAATATTTTGACATATAAAGGAACTTTTTCTTGATCCCCTTGAGTTATATGTCAAATTGTGGGAAGGAACTCTGGGCCAAAGGGTATGAATAGTTTAGTCACTTTTCAAACATAATTCCAAAATGGTATTCCAGAACGATTGGACCAATCCATAGCTCTACAGTGTTTTTTTGTTTTGTTTTGTTTTTAATTTTTTTTAAATCCTTAACTTCTGTGTATTGGCTCCTAGGTGGGAAGAGTGGTAAGGGTGGGCAATGGGGGTCAAGTGACTTGCCCAGGGTCACACAGCTGG
Organism: Gracilinanus agilis; assembly: GCF_016433145.1. Taxonomy (NCBI): domain Eukaryota; kingdom Metazoa; phylum Chordata; class Mammalia; order Didelphimorphia; family Didelphidae; genus Gracilinanus; species Gracilinanus agilis. Next base: position 112,188,667 of record NC_058133.1, on the reverse strand, counting down.
GAAGTGTCTGAGGCTGAATTTGAACCTAGGACCTCCTGTCTCTAGGCCTGACTCTCAATCCACGGAGCTACCCAGCTGCCCCTCTGTAGTGTTTTAATTAAGAAAAACAGACTTCCCAATAGTCCCCACAACATCGACAGTTTCCATCTTTGGTCAGCTTTGCCAATTTTTCTGAATATGATGTGAAAGATTTCTCTTGTTGTTTGAAGCATTTTTTCCTGTAGTCATTAATATTTTGAGAACTTTTTAACTCATCCTTTGCTTATCTAATGATGAATAATATTCATTTTCTTCTAACCTATTTGATAGATGAAATTTTAGTGGTTCAATTTTTTTTCTCCCTTACTTAATGATGAGCTTTCAATGAACTTTTTTTCCCCCACTGTTGGACCAGTTGACATGTACCCTTGCTTCAGCCAAGGTACAGGTTAAGTGTGCTTTTGGGGACCAGCCAGAGACCTAGCCTTCATTTGTAACATTGTTTCTTTGGGAAAATATGTCCTAAATTCCAAATAACTGCCTCAGAATATAACTTTTGGACTACTCACTCATAAATTGGAAAATGCCTACATTTTAGAGGGCTTTTATGACGGAGCCACCCACATGAATTAAAGCATAAATATATCAAAGTATCAAAGTCATTTCATCTTTGCAGCTAGAATATGTTCTTTGTTGGATAGGCATAGACCATATCTGATACTTTCCCTGTATCTTCTGCAAATGCTAGACTTTGTGTTAGGTAATAATAACAATAATAATAATATATCATTGTTTTTGTTGTTCAGTCAACTTGTGACCCAGTGGATCATGCATAGCATGCCAGGACTGTTCATGGAGTTTTCTTGGCAAAATTCCTGAAGAGGTTCGCCATTTCCTTTCCCAGCTCATTTTACAGAGGAGGAAATTGAGGCAAACAGGGTTCAGAGATTTTCCCAGTGTCACAGAACTTTTAAGTGCCTAATGTGGGTTTTGAACTCAGGTCTTCCTGACTTCAGGTCCAGAACTCTATCCACTGGGCTACCTAGCCACCATAATAAATAATAGCTAGCATTTATATATAGTGCTTTAAGTTTTGCAGAGAGTGCTTAATATAGATCACCTTACTTGATCTCTTTCCCAAGGTGTTCAGAAATGATTGATGATTGTAGTAATGAGATATAATGGTTTAGTGGAGGGAGTGTTGGCCTTGGAGTCAGGAAGCCCTAGCTTGGAACCCCATTTCAGACTCTCAGCTGGCTGTGTGACTCTGGACAAGCCATTTTTAACCTGAGTCTCCATTTCCCCATCTGTAAAATAAATGGATTTAATGATCCCTCAGATTCCTTCCATCTCTAAGGCTGTTCATCAGATGAGTTTACTAAATGCTTATGGCCTCCCTCCTTCCCACAGAGGATCACCACCAGTGATTTTTAACCTGACCCTCCAAAGGATGGATTTTAGAGAGGGCCCATAAACTTGGATAGGGAAAAAAAATTACATTTTTTACTTTCACTAACTTCTTTTATTATTTTTTTAAACCCTTCCCTTCTGTCTTAGAATTACTCACTGAGCCACCTAGCTGCCCCTTTCACCAACTTCTTTTATTGTGTTTTTAAACCCTTCCCTTCTGTCTTAGAATTCTCCACTGAGCCTTCTAGCTGCCCCCTTTCTTTCACTTTTTTTTTTTAAATTTTTAAATCCTTAACTTCTGTGTATTGATTTATAGGTAGAAGATTGGTAAGGGTAGGCAATGGGGGTCAAGTGACTTGCCCAGGGTCTCACAGCTGGGAAGTGTCTGAGGCCAGATTTGAACCCAGGACCTCCCGTCTCTAGGCCTGGCTCTCAATCCACTGAGCTACCCAGCTGCCCCCTCTTTCACTAACTTCTAACTGAAATTCAGCATTTCCTGAAGTTGCTAAAAAATCCCCACTTTGCAAAGGTATCCACAGACTTCCAGAGCTCCGTGACCCCACCAACAGTGCGTACCTCTCCTCGAGCCTGTTGCCTCCCCACTCGTTTGGCCGCACTGGCTCGCCAGCCACCGTTACTTAGCATTTTGTCCATATTCTCCACCACCGCCTTAGCTTTGGGGAAACAACCTCAACCCCCCCATTTAAAGATTCTTGAACAAGAAGGCATTGAAGTTGTGACAACTTTGTTTTCCAGACCCAATGGCTGCCGTAGCTGGAGTTACAATTACGTGGAGGAGCCTGCAGTGCCAGCCCAGGGTGGGGGTGGGTAAAAGTTCAGCTAATACCCTTAAAAATATCCCTTGTCTTTGGCACTTGCAAGTTTTGACCCAGATCAGTCAGAGGCCATTGAGTGCTCGCAATGTCTGAAAAGTTTGTTTAGTTCCCCGGGCCTCTCGGTGCGGAGAAGCCGAGAGGAGCCAGTGACCTCATCAACTTGAGCTCCAGCCCAGCCTTTTCAAGTTAGCTTGACCCCGGGCTTACCAGCCCTCCTAGGACGAATGGAAGGAGCCAAGTACCTTCCCTTTCACACTGCGGTTATCACTACCCCCCCTGAAATCAAACAGTGTACACAGCACCCTGTAAAACTGCTTCCTTGTGGGCTTGAGTGTGCTTGCTAAGTAAACATCCTCCCCGTGTTTTTGGAACGAAATTCATTTCTGTTTCCTGGTCATCCCATTCGTTGTCTCCCCCCCTCACACACACACACACAACTTGATGTCAGCTCTAAGCAACAAAATTGAGATTAATGGAGGAGAAACCCAAATTTGGGAAATAGTACAGGACACAAATATTCTTATCTTCCCAAAAATTGCCAAGGGGGGTAGAAGCAGGAAAGGGCATGGGAAAAGCACCATATGTATTTGTATCTATTTTTGATCGGAATCTGGGATTTCATTGGTATAAGTAACTTCCAGCATGGAAACTCCCTTCCTCCCCCAATCAACCAGTATTTACGAAGCCTCGGCACCCGGGATAGAGAGACAGCCATGAAGCCATCCGGAGCCAAGAGGCAAGTCTTTCAAGGCTGAAGAGCCTTAAAGAGAAGCCTGGGAGTACTGAGAAGTTAAGTGATTTGCTTGGAGTGACACTGAGAGCCTCAGTTTCCTCATCTATAAAATGATGTCTCTCAAAGGCCCCCTTCCAGTTTAAAATATAAGGTAGAAAAGATCTCTCTGATGCTCTACCTCGGTGTCTATTTCGATAAGGAAATAAAAAAACAAAACAACAAGAAACCAAATCTTCTAATATTATTATTACAGTGACCTGAAAGTTGTAGCATCAGCCCTCTGGCCACTCTAACTCTGTGCATTTTTTAGATTTAAAAAAAATCTTCCAATACGATTATTATGACACCCCGAAGGTTACAGCTCATGTGATCAGTCCTGGGGACCCGAGGCGATGACCGGAGCCATTTTTATCTGTAAACGTGCGTGCTTTTTGCCATCCTGAGATGTGCCTAAGTCCGTGTGCCCGTGTGTCTAAAGCTCCCTCCATGGTACCTTGGCCTCCTCCATCCTTGCCTCTTGTCACTTGTTTGCCTTTTCTCTCCTGGTCTTTTCTGTTCCTTCCTCCCACCTAGGACATCCCCATCACTACGGCAATAAGGCCTCCCCGTCCCTGACATTGGGGAGGGGGGCGATGGCTATAGTTTGATCCTTGGACCCTTCCTCCCCCCCCCCCCACCCCGATCCCTCTTCTGGTTTTCCCTCCTAAAACAGGAGGCTCCCTGGCAGAGCTAAAAGTCTTTTGTTTATTTGATCCTAGGCTCTTGGATAAATCAGGAATGTCCTGATGTGAACTCAGGCATGTTTTTCTTCCATGGAGGAGGAAGCTGGAGCATATGGGATTTAAATGGGCAGGCGACCACTCGGGGGGAACCAGTTTTGCTGCCATCAAGGCCTTGCTCGTTTTGGTAGTCAGACCAGTAGGTGACTCCTTTATTGGCCACCTCTACCCTGGAGCCCAGAAGGTGCTAATTTGGAGCATTTCCCCCCCCACTGGGGACCTGGCACAGAGTACCTGGGCTTCTCCGGGAGCCCTGTGGGGCTGAGATTAGTTTCCATGTGGTCCTCGTTTCTGCTAGAGTGAGATCCCCCGTGCTCCTCAAAACCGAGTGCCCCCCCCCAAGGAATGGCTTGAGGACGATCGCTTAGGCCGGAGCAGTTGCCAGGAGAAGGTTCTGACTGGAGTCGGGCATGAGGTGCACCGGGGGCAACAGCTGGTCTTTCTATTTCTTTGGCTCAAAAATAGCGACAGTTTAGGAAACCGTCCCTAGGAACAGAGCGGCTCCCCGTTCCCCCCTTCGTCTCCTGCTCTACACACGTTCCCCCCCATTTCACACAGTGTCCCCAAAGCTATTTTGCAGTAGTGAGTTAAGCAGAGAGCCCGGCTGGGCTTGTCTGTTGGTCCACCAGAGATTCTCATGACTTCTGGTTAGCCCTTGGCCTTTGGGGCAGGAAAAAAAGCCCCTCTAGAAGGGGTTCCTTTCGTGCCTCTTAGACGGTGGTCGGAAGGACAGCAAAAAAAGCACCCCGAGACTGTGCCATTATCTAGGCCTGGGTTTGGGGTCTCTTTGGGCCAGCAGGGGTTAACGTGTTTGATGAAGCCCATGAATCCATGGGATGCTGTTTTTTATTGGGAATGGGGTGGGGAACATGCCAGAGGGAAGTCCTGGAGCGGGGCACTCGGGTTCTGCTCCCATTTCTTCGCTGCTTGCTCATAGAGAGAACCCAACAGAAGCCGGCCTCTAACTTGAACCTGCTTGTTCTTATGCTTTGCTGCCCCTCAGGCCTTCTGAAGAACTTTTCTCGGGAACATATGACTCAGCAGTTGAATTCCCCGAGGGACCGAGGCCCCTGAAGTCCTCCCAGCTATGGTTGGAGTCCACACCTCTGGAACTTGGCACCTGATCCTGGAAGGACAGAAGGGTGAGTCGGTTTCATTTTGGATTCCTCAGGCTACGGTTCAACCTGGCTGCCTGGATCTCTGGCAGAAGCCCCCGCGGGAGGAGGGGTCATGTCAGACATCAGATAATCAGGTGGGGTTCTCGATTTTCACGATGCCAGGCCCAGCCCTGAGAAATCCGGAGTGGGGGTGAAGGGTGGGGTGGAGAGGAAGCCGGGCTGGGGGGGGAGAAGCCAGCCCTCGATGTCCCCCCCGACCCCTCCGCAGCAGAAATGGTTAATGCGATGCTGGTGGTCATAGGGTGGTGACGCCTTGGGTTTTAGGGACTCCAGAAGATGAGATGATACGACATTTGGCCGAGCTGTGGAGACTATCACTCAGAATGAAGCAAGAGGGAGGCCTCAGGGGAAGAAGTGAGCCTGCTGAGACGAGGGTCTCCCAACCCCGAAGCACCCAAGGTGGTGATGGGCCACCCAAAAAGTGTGCCCAAGGAGGCAAAGTGTAGGCCCAACTTTTTTTTTCTTTTTCTTTTTCTTTTTTTTTTTTTTTTTGGTCTTGTTTGACCAGCCTTGGCACTGCCCCCCCAGCTCTCCAGGGGAAAACTGCAATTCTGCTATTGCAACACAGGGAGCAGACTGGAGAATTTAGATCTGCGTCACAGAGCTCAGAGAGAGAGAGGGAGAGAGAGAGAGAGAGAGAGAGGGAGAGAGAGCAAGGGAGAGAGAGAGAGAGCTCTGTCGATAGGTCTGTTAGCAACAGCCCTGCTGCAGCAGAGAGAGAGAGAGAGAGAGAGAGAGAGAGAGAGAGAGAGAGAGAGAGAGAGAGAGAGAGAGAGCAAGAAACAAGTAATATCAACATTGGGCACTGGGTTCTGCCAGCCCACTTGCGAAGCTTTCAGAGATGTATTGGGGACATCGCAGCCCCTGGGAGCCCAGGCAGAGAGGATGACATGCAAGGTGGCACGGGTGTCTCTGTGGGGAAGGAGACTGGGGGGGGGGGCAGAGGTTGCGGGGCGATGGTGGCAGGCTTCACTGGGGACAAAATTCTGGAACGTTCTGTCCTGCGACACCATACGGCAGGTTGGATGGAGAGCTGGGACTGCGCAGGAGGCGACAGGCAGTTCTGACGGGTTCCCAGACTTGCTGGTGTGTACCCCCTTCTTCCCCCACGTACGTATATTCTGGGATCGGGGGCGATTCCTCTGCGGATGGGGGTGCTCTCCCTCCTAGACTTTCTTTCTCTTGCTTTTGGCTGCTTTCTTCTCCCGGTGGGGGGAATTTTTCCACTCTAATGGTCATTCTCCCTCCGTGTTAGTTGGTCCAGGCTGCCATGGATCATGAGGAAGAGATCAGACCTTATCCCCTGACTCCTACCTCCACGCACACCTTTAGCCCGGCAGGGAGGACCCCTACTTTAGGATGGACAGATGACCCAGGCTGTTTTGGTGTCTGTCTGTCTGTCTGTCTGTCTGTCAGTCGGCAGAGCTGCGATGTAGCAATGTTGGGGGGTGGGTGGGGGGTCAGGGAAAGAGAAGGGGAAGGGACGCCTTAGCGAGGGGCCCCCCTCTCCCAAGGTCTGGCCATGGTGGGGGTTGGCAGGGTTTGGGTGGAGTTGGGAGGTGAAGTGGCACCCCGGGTGCCCCGGGTGGGGGCTGAGTCTGTGGAAGGTTTGTCGCTGCGTAGTTGGGGGAAGAAAAGTGGTGGCTGGTGACGCAGTCACGGGCACATCGGAGGGGGCAGGGGACCGAGGCTCCCCGAAGCCGCCCGGCCCGGCTGAGAGGGTTAAGGATGAGCCGAGAAGGGGAAGCCAGCATTTAGAGATTAAATGTCATCCTTCTGGCGTTGCAAAGTTGTTTACCTTGCGTTCTCTGTGTCTCCATGTTGGCATCTCTCCAGTTCCCATGTGATGGCCTTCCCTGTACTGCTGCATCATTAACCGAGTGGCAGGGCTGGCCCTTCATTGGCCAGGGGAGGGCTCAGGCTCCAGACGTGTCCTCCCATTGGTGAGAAGGGTGATGGCAGGTGAAAAGCTCTTTTGGATTGGCTCACGACTGGGTATCAAATCTGAATTTCCATTTCACTGGAGAAAAAAGGGGGGTAGGTTGGTGATGATGGTTGGAGCGTGGGGGTGGGGGGGAGCGGAGCAGTTCTGATCTCTCAAGGCTCTTCAGGGGTGTGTGTGTGTGTGTGTGTGTGTGTGTGTGTGTGTGTGTGCAACAGTGCCCAGGGGTGCTCTGGGGCTGAAGCTTCTGGGCATTCGAGGGACCGATTTACTCCGTGGATGGGAGACGAGCACGCAGCTGTACAAACTTTTTTTTTAAATGGGGTTTTTTTTTGGAGGGGGGTGAAGAGTTGGATTTTAGGCATGAGGGGTGGCAGAAGAGTTGACAGCCTCAGAAGAAAAGCTTCCTGAGCTTATTTGATTTCAAAAGAGGGAGTTTCCAGCTGTCACCGGCCGCACCTTGGTGTGGTAGCAGGATCATTCCCAACTCCCCTGGAAATGCGTGGGCAAGGTAGGGCTGCGGCTGCCGCCTCCCAGGGCTTCCTGCTGCCTCCCCGCCGCTCCCCCGGGACCACAGATTTGCATTGACGTCCAGAGATAGCCAGAGGTCCTCGGGGGCCAGAGGTGGGCCAGTCTGTGGGCTGACAGGACCTGTTTGCCTCAGATCAGTCTCTGGGTGGGAGCTTGGGGGGAAGGAAGGATGCGAGGACTGAGCCCAGTGGGTGAGCCCACTTGGGTGGGCTTTCTAAAAAGAGTGGATAGAAGAAAGGGCTCTCTGACTTGCAATCTTCCCATCTAAAGGAAGGAGGATTGTGAGAGAGAAACTAGGGCAGCAGCTGTTGGCTTTGGGGGGGAAGATGGAGGTTGAGGGGGAAGACATGAAAAAGAAACGTTTATCGGGATCTCCATCTTTCATTCCCACGGAGGCCCCAAGTTTGCTGTAGCTGTTCAGGTAAGGAATAGGGTACCGGAGCCCAAGCCTCCTCCCCCCACCGCACCAGCCGAGGTGCCCCAGCTGGTCCCTCCTTGTCCCCCCCGGCCCCGCGCAGCCCCCCTCGTTCTTTAGCTCAGGGCTTGGGTCACCCCAGTTCTTATGTAACCGTGTTCTACACCTTCTCCTGTCCTCTGGCGTGCCTCACCACCCCCTTGGGGTCCGGACATCGCAGAAGAAAGGTCCCGGCTGGGGAGAAATTAATGAAGGGTGTCGCTAAGCAGCCCCCAAAGGGTTGCGCAGTCAGCGACGCAGGATGGATGGGAGGGCACCCTCTGCTCGGCCCCTGTCACCAGTGGTTTCCTGGGAGCCTCTGCCCTGGAGACAGAGTGGTCTCGGCGTCCTTCAGGAGCTCCACACTCTTGGGGGGATCTCTCCAAAGGAGAAGGTATGATGGCTACGAGAGTCAGCATTTATTATTTATTTTTAAGGGGTGGGGGCCGGGTGGGATGGCGCAGAGTACTTTGGGCCTCTCGGTCCATTGCCCTGGTCCTTCCTTGGCCCCTTTTTGTCGTTTTGGCTCTCTGACTCCGGATTCTTTACTGTGGCTGCCCTTTGGGGGGTTCCTCCCTCCGTGGAGTGGGCTTCTCCGGTCCTGCTGTGCCAATTGCGCAGAACGGGCGGGGGCCGGGGGGAGGGGAGGAGGTAGAGAACCTGGGGAGCTGCGGAAGCAGCAGCAGCAGAGGACGTAGTGCAGATTGCGGCAGTGATGGGAGGTTCTGGGAGGCAGAGCCCGGAAGGTTTTGTGGTGCCCACCCTTACCCCAAAGTCTTAGCCAGGCTTGGAGAGACACGTTTATTGCTCTTGGTCCTGAGGTCCTGTCTGGGACTTCTGGCTGCGCTGGTTAGGGCCTGACCGAGTTGGAAAGCCTTTGGGGGCGCCCCCTCTCCAGAGAGGGGCCTAGAGCCCTTTGGGGGGCTGGGGGTGAAGCCCTTCGAGGTGAGTGACGTAGCACATAGCCTGAGAAGGATCGGACCCATGGGCTGATATTCCCAGCATCACCAGTAGGGATGGGATGGGAACGGGTGTTTGCCGGTTGCCATGATGTTTTTGGAATGTCAAGAATCACTGAATCATAGCTTTGAGCTGGAAGGAATGTTGAAGGTCATCCCCTCATGGACCAGATGGGGAAATCGAGGCCCAGGGATGTTAAGAGACTTCTAAATAGCAGAGCCAGGAATCAAAGCTGGGTCCTCTGACCCTAAATAGAGTCATGCATTATGGCTAGAATTCTGGATGCCCTTTGATTCTTTTCTTTGCATCTTCTTTCTACCCACGTATACCAGCCCAGAATGGAAAACTGAGAGCTTCATTTGGGAGTGGAGAGAAAGAAGCTAGAATAAAGGGGAATCTGTAATGCAAGCACTGATGGGCTAAGGCACCCCCTCTTGACATCACCCCTCTTTGACGTATGTCCTTCCGTCATCCCTGAAGTTTATCGTCCTTTTTCCTGAAGAGCCTCCAGGGGGCCATCTCTCTCCTTGCACCTTGGCTCACAGCTTTGAGGGCCAGCCCCCAGGTGGTCTCTTTTGGTATTGTGGCCCCACATCTGTTCCTCTCCTCCCCCCCCCCCACTTCTCAGGCTCCTCCAGGAGTGGGGGAGATCCTGGGTCCTCAGGCCTGGCCCTGGGGAGACAAGGTGTGGCAGGGTCTTCGGGGCTGGGGTGGCTTTGGAGACAAGCTCTTCAAGGGATTGTGTGTCTGCCCATCTTCCTTCAGAGATGCCCATCAGCAGGGGATGCAGAGCCCCAAGAAATGTGGGAGAGCATCTCCAAAGAGCTGGCATCCATGTCAGTCGATGGAGGGAGTGGGACCCGGATGAAAGGGCAGCTTCTCGGTCGTGTTCTCAGCTAAGGGCGGTGATCAAGGGGCCTTCGGTTTCCCTGGAGGCTCTCTCTCCAGAGCGAACGTCAGGTCCTCAGAATTCTCCGAGTCTTCACTCACTCTCTTCTGCTTTATTTATTCATTTAACAGACATTTATCAAACCACCTGCCATGTGCACGGCCCCAAGGGAGGGTAATACACACTGCCTTTGGCTGTGAGAAGTTTATAGTCTAGTTGGTAAAGGATGGGATGGGGCCATTGTTTCGTTGGTACCTCCCTTTACCCTTCCTGGTCTATCGGCACCTTCCTGGAACCCCAAGAAGTTCAGTGACCTGTTCCGGATCACGTAGCTGATCTATGTCAGGCAAGACTCAAATCTGGCTCTTTTTTTGGACTCTGAGGCCAGCTCTTTGCACCAGAACGCCTTAACTGTAATATAAAACATGTAGACCAATAATTCTGCAAATTAGAGAAGGCATACAAAGTACCGTGAGATCTGATGAGAAAAGGATCACTTCTGGAGGTGGGTCGTGGGAACTGAACCCATTTGGCAGCCGGGTGTCACAGTGGATAGAGCTCTGGACTCTTCCTGCCTCAGACACCGCTAGCTCTGAGCAATTCATTGAACAGCTCTGTGCCTTAGTTTCCTCATCTGGAAAATGGGGCAATAGTAGCACCTGCCTCCCAGAGTTATCATGAGGATCCAATGAGCTGATATTTGTAAAACCCAAAGCAAACCTTAATGTGCTGCTGGGACCCAGAATATAGGAGCAATAGAAAGAGGAGATGAGACTGGAAAAGATAGGTTATGGGCTTTTTCCTTCCTTGCTTAGAGGAAAAACTGCCCCCCCCCCCCTCCTTCCCTCCTGCATTCTTGATGACGCAGTTATTCTGGCGGGGTTGGGGGGGAGCCCTTGACCCTCCTGGTTTCATTTGTTCCTGCCCTGAGAGGTAGACAGGGCAGAGTATTCAGAGCATTGTCATCCCTGTAGTGCAGATGAGGAAACTAAGGCTCAAAAAAGATTAATTAGCTTACTGAGGTCACAGAGATTGCAAGTGGCAGAACCAGGACTTCAATTTCTGGTTTTCTGACTCAGAGTTCTATTTTCTCTCCACTGTTTTATGAAGCTGCCCCTTCCCTTCCATCTCTTCCAGGACTTTACTCCATCCACGATTTCCTTCCTCTCTTACAGCTTCTTTCTCTGTGTCCGATGACTCGTAATCTGTCTCTTCTGCCTACACACATTTTCAGGTTGCCTTTTTTTTTTTTTTTTTTTAATCCTTACCTTCTGTCTTAGTATCATTTCTAAGACAGAAGAGAAGCAAGGGCTAGGCAATCGGGGTTAAGGGACTTGCCCAACATCACATAGCTAGAAAATGTCTGAGAACCCAGGTCCTCCATACTCAAGGCCTGGTGCTCTATCATCCATAGATGGAGCCACTTAGTTGCCCCAGGTTGTCTTCATCCTTCAAAAACAAAACAAAACAAAAAACTTTCCCTCCACCCAGCAGCTCTCTTTGGCCATTTGCCTATCTTTTCCCTTCTTTTTGATGTTAAGTTTCTAAAAAGATCTGTCCACAATAGCTGGTCCATTTCACCACCCACTCACACCTTAATCCCCTTTGCAGTCTAGATTTTAGTTCCACCCCTTGGACTTAAAATGCTCTCAAAGGTCACCAATGACTTACGAAATCCAATGGCCTTTCTCTGTCCTTATCCTACTTAAGCTTCCTGTGACATTTGATGCTTTGCCAACCCCTCCCTCCCTCCTGAAATTCTCTCCTCCTTCAGCTAACGTGGCACGGTCATCTCCTGGTTCTCCTCCTACCTCTCTGAGCCCAGCCGCGGATGCCTCACTTGGTGGCTCCTTTTCCTTCTCTGGACCCTCTAAATCTAGGTATTTCCTAAGATTCTCTGTCTTCTATCGCTGCACTCTCCCCCTCAGACCATCTGTCTCCCTTGGTTTCACCACGTCACTTCCATAAGGAGAGCTGAAATCTTTATCTCCAAACCCAGCATCTTGTTCTTCCAGATTCCAGTTATCTATTGGTAAATACCTGCTGGAGATAGTATGTTCTAGTCGATAGAGGATAATGAAGACCTGGACTCAGGTCCTGGCTGGGAGACCCTAGGAAAGTCAGTGCCCTGAGCAACTTTCTAAGACTATAAATGGTGAAGAAAATCGAGGAAGTTTCCTCATCAGACATTCCTTATACCAGTGTAATTAGAAATCTCATTTAAAAAAAAATAGCTAGCTGGTGGATCTGTCCACTTTGATGTCCTGTTGCCACCATGAATTCAACATAGCCCAAATTGAACTCATCTTCTTTCCCTTCCTTTAATCTTACATCACACTTTTATTCCCGTCAATGGCACCTTTGACCTTCTCATGACCTAGGCTTGAAATCTTGGCCTTCCTCAAGCCTTCTTCGTCTCTGTAGACGATCCCATCTAGTCTCCCTTCGTGATATCTCTTGTCCTTCCATCCCCATCTTGTATTATAGAATCATAAATTTAGCATTGCAAGACGCCTTAGAGGACATCCAGTATACTTCCCTCATTTTACAAATAAGGAAGTTGAGGCAGAGAACAAGGTGCAAGGTCACACAGTCACTGAGCATGGAAGAAGTTAGGTATTTTTGAAGGCAGAAGGTCTCCGCCCTGCTCAAACATTTATATGGTTCCTTATCATTTACAAGATCAAATCTTTGAAATTCTAGTTTTTCCATGATTCCAACTTTGCTGCCTTATTTCTTATAGATTGCCCCTAAATATATCTGACAGGGCATAGGATTCTAGGCCATGGGGGTTACTGGTTTTGAGCTCAACCTCTCAGATGATCTGTTAAGAAACAAGAATCAATGGTAAATTTGGGTGAAAGAAAATAGCTCTATAAATAATTGTTGGCCCTTTCTTTTTACAAAGTACTTTGCATACATCATCTCACTCAATCTTCTTAACACCCCTGTGAGGTAGCTGCTATTATTAATTCCCATTTTATAGATGAGGAAACCGAAGCTTTTAGATGTGTCTTTTTCCACAGTTATGCAACTAGAGTTTGAGACAGGATTCAAGACCTGGTCCGAGACTTGCCTTCTAAGCCATGTTGTTTTTTGCTGCCCTGTTGCCTGATGCCATCTAGTAGACCTTTGAGGGCCAGGAAATGGACTTGTACAAGCCTACTTTGTAGAAAAAAAGGAGATGAGAGCTTATCCTGCAGATGAGAGAGTTCTGGGAAGGGACCCACTTGCCTTGAACCCCTTTGAAGCTGAAGAAGGTGCATACTCCCAGCTGGTTCCATCTGTCTTTATCTCTGGGTGCAGTGGAGGAAACATTAGCTGCTGTCGGAAGAGCAGTGCTTGAGTCCTGACTCTGATACTGGCTGCCTCGATGGGGTTCACTCTTCAGTTTCCTCACCTGTAAAACGGGCATGAGCCTCGTTGCCCTACTCGCCTCACAGAGTTCTTGTGAGGAAGGATGGCAAACCCACAAGGCATGCCCTTTGACGGGTCTCGGTGGCAGGTGGCTGAGTCAGCACCAGGGTACAAATGAGCTAGTGGGGAATTCACAAAGGCAGGGTGGAAAGGATTAGGCCAGGCTGGTCAGTTCTGTGGAAGTCCCATTGGAGGCCAGATTGGTTTTTCCTCTAAAATCTCCCCTCCCAAAATGTCAATAGTGTCTGTCTGGTTCCTGAAGACGTAGAGCCCTGTGGATGGAGGGTGTCTGGGGCCCCTCCCTTCCATTTCTGGGGCTTTGGGAGCAGAAGTTGACAAACAGCTGTTGGCAATTGTGGGAAAGGAGAGAGGATACTGGTGATGGCTGCTGGGTGGTTGGGTTTTTTTTTTTTCTCCTTGGAAGATGACTCAGTGTGTCATGAGCCCTGAGAGGGAGCTTTCAGGCTCACGTCTGATGCTCCATCGACATGAAAATTAGCTCATCTGGGGTCAGATTGAAGAAGGGCTGGGCCTAGAGTCTTGGGGTCAGACAGCACAATAGCCTAGTGTATACCTCAGAGGAGAAAATGCCAGCTCTTGGGGTTTAGAAATGAAACCTGCCAAGCAGTATTTTTTTCCATAGATCTTCACATTCCCTCCACCAAATGTCAGGAGTGTTTCTGGGGCTAAGAATCCTCTGAGGAATTTTCCCAAAGCCCTGTTGGCCGGTACTTGAGCAGGGGGTATCTTGTAGACCTTTCTAGGAGTCTCCCATGTCCCCTTCTGTCCAAGTGAGCGTGGAAAAAACCAGCAGAGGCCGTGTCCCTGAGTCTGTCTGCTTCCCTGAGACTGAGATGTAGCCTCTGAGTCTGTCAGGGCCTGAGTCACTGACTTTTGTTGGAGGGGAGACCAGGGCTAGGCTAAAGGTCAGTTTACTGGGAAACCAGCCTTGGACTCCCATTTTCTTCCTTCTTTGGCCAAATTTGTAGCAAGATTCCACTGAATCCTTCCCCTACTACTTTTCTCATGATGCAGAGGTCCTCAACACATTGGGTTTTTTTTTTTTCTGTGTGTTGTCAACCAACAAACATTTATTAAACGCCTTAATTTTGCTAGACATTGTGCTAGGTGCCGGAGCCCCAGGATTCCAGATCTTTCTAGAGCTGACTGTGCTGGACAGAATTTTATTTCTAGTCCCTTTTATCCATCAGCCCAGTCATCCCAGGGGCATGGTAGGGGATGGGCTGCTCACTGCTCCTGTCACTTGGCCAAACCATTACCCAGGCAGCTGGGACCCTCCATTTCTCTCCCTTGTTTGCCAGTCATCAGGTGGGGGTGGTTTGTTTGTGGCATGAACAGACATTTTGGGGGACTGAGGAAGAATGCCAGATCATGTTTTGTTTACCGTGAGAGTGCTCTTCTCTGCATATCCTCCTTCCCCTTCCCCATGTACAGTTTTTGCCATGTCCTAATGAAAATTAGGATCAGGTTTCTTACCTCCTTTCCCCATGGAAAGGGTTAATTCAAAATTTCATCTAGAATTTGAGGAGCCGTGGAAGGAGGAAGCATTTGTGCTGAGAATGAACTGTGAAATCTGACCAAAATTGACATTCACTACCAGAAATTAGGGATGATTCAGTTTAATTGAACAAGCTTTGTGCAAAGCACAGTGCTAGGCACCAAGGGTACAAAGACAAGAGCGAATGGTCCCTGCCCTTAGGAAACTCACAGGTATAGTTGCCCATCCCTGGATCCTCTCAGATTTCTTCACTGACCTTTTAAAGCGAGCTTCCATGGTACACATACCAGCCCCCAACTGTTGATTTAAAACAAAACCAAACCAAAAAGGTAACAAGAGTGATTTGCCAGATTGGAACATCTTTAGCAGAGTAGGATATGCCCTCTGATCTTTGCTGAGGATTCCCCTGATCATTCCATTCCCTCTCTACAAAAGTATTTACCAGGGATGCTTTTAATCCTACGGCTCTCCATCTCTAGCATGATAGGAGTTATCTTTACATTTCAGAAAGCTCTGTTCTAACAGACCAGTTCTAAGGAGAAAGAAATGGGCCTTCCCCAACTGAGATGTTGCATCCCCGTCACTGGTGTCCCTCTCTCTAAAGGATGGGCACCAGCCACCATTGTGTCTGGCTCTCTGTCCTTCTACCACCTACTTCAGATGGGGAAACAGGAACCATTTACAGAGGAGCCAAGGCTGTGAGCATTACATTTCCAGTCCCCTTCTCTGCTCTTAGTTATTGCCCTAAATGGTTGGGGATAATCGCTCAGCCATTTAAACCTGAACTCATTTCTCTCCTTTTCCTTCCTTGCAGGGACTCAGGTCTTGGTCATCAGCAGAATCTCCCTGCCGCCATGATGGATGCTTGTTGGAGAATTATGATGGTAAGTAAGGTAAAAGCCATCATGGCTTATGTGGGAATGGTTTGGTCTCTTTTGACTCTAACAGGAGCAACACCACCAAAACCACCACCACCACAATAATAATAACTAGCATTTGTAAAGTCCTTTTAAAAAAAAAACCATAAAAACAAAAAACCTTATCTTCATTTTAGAATCAATACTGTTCCAAGGCAGAAGAGTAGGAAGGGCTAGGCCATGGGGGTTAAGTGAGACCCTCTACAGGCCTTCGATGGTTCTGGCTGTGTGTGGTCCATATGTCTGCCAACTTCTTTTAGGCCTTCAAATATCCGTGCCAGCGTGATACCCACTTTGGGAGATTCTAACCAGCTTGGAAACCTTCATTATTGTTTTCATCCTCAGCAGCCCTTGTGTGGGCTAGATTTGCTGTTGTGCTGGTGTAGGATTAAGTACATGGAAGAAGTCTTGACTTCTTTGCCCGGTCTATTTTTTCAGCTTTCAGAAGTTTCTTACTTTTCTTGTTTTAAAGTAGAGTAGATACCCTTCACCCAGATAGGAGGAAAGGGAGGAGGCGAGACACCGTGCTGAATTTTTTTCATATCAGTCATCGTCTTTAAGATCCTGACAATCCTTAACTTCTTCAGGCCTGGAGCTGATAGAATTTGTCAATTCCAAGCTAATTGGTCTTGTTGTTGTTCAGTTATTTAGTTGTAGTCAATTCTTCTTGACTCCATTTGGGGTTTTCTTGGCAGAAGTACTAGAGTGGTTTGCCATTTCCTTCTATAGTTCATTTTATAGACGAGGAAACTGAGGCAAACAGGGTTAAGTGACTTACTGAGGGTCACATAGCTAGTAAGTGGCTGAGGCTGGATTTGAACTCAGAAAGCTGCATTTTTCCTGATTTCTGCCTAGTGCTCTATCCACGGTGCCACTTAGCTCTCCTAACTGTGATCTTGCATGCCCCCCCCCCGCCATAGTACTTCTTGTGAAGTTCTAATAACACTCCATAGTCTTGCTGGAAGCCTTCCATATATATGTGGCCTTGTGCTAAATGCTCTTATCCAGTGTGACCATCCCTCCCTCCATCCCACGGGCTGTCCTGCCGGACCTTCCTAGGTGATACTGTCAGAAAACGGGTACCTAGAGAGAACCGTCTCCTTTGTCTCGGCTGGATGTCCATGGCAAAGAGACCTTGTCCTTCCCACTGCCTCCCTCCCGGCAGGTGCTGATGTAGGCAGGGGAATCTGTGGTTCCCCTTGGGCAGGGAGCAGCTTCATCTCTTTGGGCTCAGACAGGAGAGAAAGTGCCCCGCAGGCCTGTTGCGGCTTTGGCAGTGTGTGGTCAGTGTTCCCCTCCAGAGCCAGTTAGGTGGCATCTCTCTGAGGCTCTGATCTTGGGGGTCCAGGGCACTGTGGAGCGTGCCAGGGGTCAGAGACAGCTAGAGAGAGCTTGAGAACCCACGATGGGAACAAAGACCCAGCTGTATTCCACGAGGGATCTCGGCTTCCAGTTTCTCCATTTCCTGTTTGCCCAGAGAGCCTCCTGACCAGCCTCCTCCTCCTATTTTGACCCACTGGGTCCCCCCCCACACTCTCCTTCTTCCTCTTCCTTTTATTTTTCATTTCTATGCCTACGCATCATAGGAGAAGCACAGAGGAGTAGGAACAGAGATCAGAACAGTCTCCCTCTATTCGTCTTTGAATTTCTGAAACAAATTTTTCTGGAACAGAACACAGAAAGCCGGCCGCAGAAGCAAGTTGGATGCTTGAAGGAGCGAACCCTGCTCTGGTTTTAGATGGGGTGGGCAGCGTGCTGTCCCCTGGCCAGCCCCCATCTTCTGTAACAGAGGATGAGCGGACCCGGGGATCGTTGGGCCAGCCCTAAATGGGGCTTCACGGCTTGTATTCCTCCTGGGTCAGCAAAGCCTGGCCTCCTGCTCGGAGGTCTCGACCAGAGTGCTCATTTGGTGGGAATCCCCAAATGATATTCAGGAGAGGATATTCCAAGTAGGGAGGACAGGGCAGTAGAAAAGACCACAGCCGTCTTCAGAAATGAAGGTGAAAGAAAAACAAGAGAGAACCATTTTAAAAAATGAAAGGAAAAATGAAAAAACAGCCCTCGTTCTGATGTCAGACTTATGACTTGAATTTAAATCCTGCCCCTGATGTGTCTAATCATAGGAGAGATCCTGCTGGGACTCCATTATCTCATTTGTGAAATGAGAGGGGGTGGGTGCCTTCCATTTCTAGAGCTGTGGTCTTAGGATGTCACGACGAATTTTTGTCCTCCTTTCACCCATTTTTGGTGGAAATGGGGTCCTAAGGGCTGGCTAGGCAGGTGGCCGGATAGCCTGGAGGGGGTTTGAGGGAGAGGAGACTGGACGCAGTCTCCTACCATCTCTCCTGGGAATAGGCTGGGTGGGGAGATCTAAGAGTCGTTGCTGGGTGTGTCCGTTTGTAGCTGTGACTATAATGGGAAGAGGGTGGTTGGAGGAGGGAGGAGGAAGGTAGCTGGAGGACTCTGAATTCTCCCAAGTAACAGAATGGAAACTTTGCCCCACCCCAAACCCTTTTCCCCAAAAGTTTAGTCTCATTTGAACCCATCAGAGTCCTTAGAGCCCACTTGGGGCGATGAGCACGGAGAGATGGGATGCCAGGAGGCATTCTCCTTTAATACTTCTTCTTGGGTTTTCTGCCTTAAAAAAAAAAAAGAGAGAGAGAGATACAAAGACAGAGAGAGACAGAAAGAAGAAAGAGAAAGAAAGAAAGAAAGAAAGAAAGAAAGAAAGAAAGAAAGAAAGAAAGAAAGAAAGAAAGAAAGAAAGAAAGAAAGAAAGAAAGAAAGAAAGAAAGAAAGAAAGAAAGAAAG
>NC_058133.1:112158712-112167322 GCF_016433145.1 Gracilinanus agilis | reverse complement strand
AGGAAGAAAGAAAGAAAAGAAAAGAAAAGAATGACCTTTGCCCTGACCCACAGCTTAGCTGGGGGCTGCGGTCTATAGGTTAAACTACGGCCATGGCTGGCTGGGTGCTGGGTTTCCATCCCTAAATTGCTGGGTTTCTGTCTGAGTCACCCTGACTCTCGAGGCCCCGACTGCCCTCCCTTTTAAAAAGATCTGAACCTTGTCCAGCGGGCCGATTACAAAACATTTCCGAGCAGTTGACACAGAAGTCCTATTTTGCATGTGGTTCACTTAATACCAGTAACAATAATAGCAACAATAATAAAAATAATGGCAATTGGCAGAGCCGGGGGCGGTGGTAGGCTTCGTCAGTCACGTTATGGGGACCGTTGGAGAAAGCAGCCCTTTTGAGCCCCGGCTGCGTCACCAGGAAATCTCTCCCCCACTCATAAATCACGGGCATGGACTCGGCCAATAGGACCTGTTTTAATTAGCCACGCCAAAGCCATCTGCGTCAAGAAAATAATCATGCCTTGTATTTTGATGGTGCTTTTGGATAATGTGAGAAGGAAGATGCCCCTACGAGGCCCGAGCCCTCCCTCCGATCGCTCTCCCCCTTTGGCCGGGCTGCTCCAGTCCATCTTTGACTCTGCCCCTCGAACACCTCAGTCTTGGCTTTGAGATCCTTCCAGGACGAGGGTTAGGAAGAAGGTTCAGGATTCCTGGTTTTTATAGTCTGTCTTCAGCCTCCACTCGGCCCCTACCTTCTTCTCTCCCTGTCCACCCAACACACACACACACCGACAAAGAACTTGGCAGAGACAAGTTCCTCCTAGATCGAGGGTTGGGGCTTTCTGGAATGAAATTCTCTCTGTGAACAAGTGAGCCGTAGCCAGGAACACGCCGACCAAGCCCCTGAAGATGTCTCCGGTGGGGCAGAAGCCAGATGTGGCCGAAGCTCCCGATGGGAACGCAGCTTTTTTTGTTTTGGACGTCCAGCTCGGCCGGGTGGGCAACCAGGACCCTTGGCAGAGCCAGGAGGCGAGGAGGGGGATGCTGTGGTCTCTGCCGGAGCTCCTGAGATCACCCCGGTGTTTTCTACTTCATCTCCTCTAGGGTGCCCCCATCTCTCCACCCTCTCTTTATTCCCCCCAACTTGATGACACCCCTTTCCCCCCCACCCCAGTGTCCTGGACTTTCTTCCATCGTGGCCTTCTTGGAGCAGGACAATAAGAGGAGGGTTGGCGTTCGCTAGGGGTAACACCAGGAAAGGCTGGCATTTTCTGTTTGCCCTTTTCGAGGCCTCGGAGACATGGTCTGGGTTCTCTCTGGGCTCTGGCTGAGGGCTTTAGATCCAGAAGTCACTGGTTCGTTGGGGGAGGGAGAAGAATGGTGTGTGACCCAGGGGCCCGGCTCAGAGGCTCCTATTGGGGAGGCAATTGGCCGGCCTCGTCTTGAGGGTTAGTCACTGCTCTGGGCAGCTGCAGGCCCGGATGGGATTGTGAAATGCTCCATAAAGATCTTGGCTCTGGCCAGGGCAAAGGCCACCGTGGCAAGATGGAGCCTCGGTTCGGTGGCTGCCGCAGGGGATGCCCTCTGTGTGGGGCTGATCACTTCCCCTCTCCTGCTGGGTTTCTGAGAGACGCAGAGGCCACTGGTGTGCAGACAGGGGACCCTGGGGGCCCTTAATTTCCAGAGCAGGCCTCGGATGAGGTTTGGACCTGGTTTGGTCTCCTCCTCTAGAAGTTGTGCAAGGGCAGTCGGTGGGGTCCTGAGGAAGGATTCGGTCTCTAGCCCTAGGGCAATGTGGAAGGAGCCCAAAGCAAATACCTAGGAGGCAGATAGAGCAGTCTATCTGGGACCGGCTGACCCCAACACAGTAGAGAGGGGAGAGCAGAGGGTGAGTGTGCCCAGTGTTCAGTGTGGCCATTGCTGCTAGAAAGAGATGGAGAGAAAGAAAAGAAAAGGGGGAGGGGGAGGGGGAGAAGAGAGAAAGACAGAGATAGAGAGACTGACAGGAGAAAGAGGAGAGAAAAGAGAAGAGAGGAGAGATGGGGGAGAGAAGAGAAGACAAGAGGGAGGGAGGAAGAGAGAAAAAGAAAAAGAGGAGAGAGAAACAGGGGAGGCAGAGAGGAACAAAAGAGACAGGGGAGGGAGGGAGAGAGAGACAGACAATAGAGGAAGAGAGAGAAAGAAAGAGAGGAGAGACAGAAACAGGGGAGGCAGAGAAAAAAGAGATAGAGGGAAGGGAGAGAGACAGACAGAGACAGAGAGAGAAGGGAAAGAGGAGAGTAAGACAGAATTTGTTGACCTGAAGCAACAAGGATGGGTCTATAGGGTCAGGGAAGGAGCATGGAACCCTGAAAAAGGGGGTGGAGATTTCAAGGCTTGGAGAGGAAAGACGGAGGAACAGAGGCCAAGAAACCTCAAAATAAGGACATCTAGAACTGGCATGGGCTAAAGAAAAGGATATCTCGGGCCAGATTGCAATCTGGAAAACTTTCCAACTTCTAAAGGCTGAGACATTGCCTGGGGGGAAAAGAGCCATCACCTGAAGGACATTCAGCCTTGCGTGAGCCCCCCACGGACAGAGTACCACAACCAACCATGGAGAAGCAGACAACGCCTGGGAACAAAAGCGAAGCCCAGGTGGCCCCTGAGACCCAGAGGGCCGATGGGACAGGGCCTTGTCAGCCTGGGCTAGCTGGGGGCTGCCACGGTGATGCCGTCTCTCTCATCTTTGTTCCCAGATCCTCAAAGCAGCATCATAGATGCTGCCCTGATAGGGCCTGGGGGCCCATTTAGTCACAAGATCAAGGATGGCACCTTCAGCTTTGAAATGGAGGCCATCCGCTCCCACCTTCTCATTTTCATGTGAGGAAACTGAGGCTGCCAGAAGTCCATCAGCCTGCCTAAGATGGTGCCGGGCTGGGCTTGGTCCCTGAGCCCTGTGACTCCACAGGGGCTGGGCTCTTTCTTTGCGTGAGCCCACACACCGCACATGGGACTTAGGTGAGGCCGGAAGGGCGGGGATGATGCTTCTCATCCCCTGGTAGGAGCATCTGGGCCTAGAGTGGTGAAGAGATCAGTCCAAGGCCGTGTGGTGAGTCACGGCCGGCCCTGGCCTGTAAGGACTTTGCACTATTGGAGCAGAGAAGCGTTTGGGTTCGGCCTGTGCTGGGTCACTGGTGAAGAATGTCCCAGCGGGCCTGTGAGCCCGGCGTGGCTCTGGTGGGTGGGAGAGGCTGTGGATCGATGGTGGAGAGGAGAGAGCCCGGCCTCCGAGGGAGTCACTCGAGCAGGCCGGGTGGCAGCCCAGGAGGCCTGTGCTCATGACCTGCACCTTTGGGAGGTCAGAAAAGCCGAAGCGGGACGGCATCCCTGGTGGCTAGGGTGGGCAGGGCAGGCAGGCCCGGCTGAAGAGGTCCTGGGACCCCTGACCTGCCCACCGCCCGCACAGGGGCCTGCAGCCTGGCTGGGGAAGGGTCGGGGGGGGGGGGGGAGGGCGGCAAAGAACGAGGAGGAGAGACCTGGATGAGAGCACGTGAAATCCGAGTTAGCTCACAGGCGGGACTACGGCGGGAGGAAGGGTATGAGCGGCCAGGGTCGTGCTAGGGGATGCACCCTTGGAGGATGTGGTGGGGAAAGGGCCCAGGAAGGGGGATGGCAGAGTTCCGGGGCCACCTGACTAGTTCATGAGTACAAGTGTGGCTGAGAGAGCAGAAGGGCAGAAGGGACCTTAGAGATCTACTCATCACTTCCCTCTCCCATTTTACAGGTGAGGAAACTGAGGCCCAGGGAGATGAAAGTGACCACTGGAAGCATTCGTGTAAGAGGTATGAGTTAGAGGCTGGGATTCCAATCCTGGTTTGCCACTTACCTTCAGTAGCCCTCATTTTTACCCATTTTACCAACTGATGTTAAAGCTTTTCATAGAACAGGATGATTGGATTGGTTCAGGGAACTCTCATGAAAGGTGGGGAAAATTCGCCTATTTTCTGTCAAAAGTGCCAAGCATGTGACCCACTACAATGGTCTCAAGTGTGGGGGAACCTGACTGACATGTAATTGGGCAGGGTGGGGAAGAGAGGGGACAGCCAGAGTGGCTTAGTGAAATGAGAGCCAGGCCTAGAGACAGGAGGTCCTGGGTTCAAATCTGGCCTCAGACGCTTCCCAGCTGGGTGACCCTGGGCAAGTCACTTAACCCCCATTGCCTACCCTTACCACTCTTCTGCCTTAGAATCAATGCACAGTACCGATTCTAAGACAGAAAGTAAGGGTTTTGGTTTGTTTGTTTTTTTTTTTTAAATGTAATTGGGGAATATTCAACAAAACAACAAATGCAATTAAACATAAATACTATTACATTTTAACCCTAATTCAACATATGGCCTGCAGGGAGCCTTCTGAAGAGGTTAGTGGCCTTGTTTCTCTTGGAGAGCTTGACGGCACTGACCTAGAACCCTGAACCTGCCCCAAATCACAGAGCCAGTATGTGTACGAGGCAGGATTTGAACCTGGGTTCGAGGCTGACTCTCCCTCTGCGCTGCCTCATTTCCCTCCTCTCACTCCCTAATTGCTTCCCGTATTATTAGCTCATCTCTCAGAAGCTCCTCATGAGGAAGACCTTATGGCAGGCTTCTCGTGCATAACTCGGGGTACCCACAAATCATAGCAATGACGACCAGCCTTCACACGGTGTTTCACTTTAGTTCTCCCACTTGCTCCCCAGCGAGGAAGGGGCGGTCCTGATCCACTTGTTTTAGATGAGGAAATCTATAAAATCTGTAAAATCTATTTAAAAAGCTGAAAAAAGATCATCGGCCCAGAGACAGGGCAAGGCAGGACTGGAAGGAGAGTCTGGTGAAATGGTAGGATTGGCATCTCCACTCTGAAGAACGCTCATGGCCGCTCTCCTGGCACCCCCTTTGGTGGGGGGGGGAGGGAGAGTTTAGGAATAGAAAGGACTAGAGGGGACGGCCTTCTGGGAAGATGGGGTTTGGGGGGGTCCTTGACCCAAGAAGCCAAAGAAGAGAAATTTGGGTGGTCGAATGGAGGTTCCTTCCTGCGGACGTTGGATAGCGTTCAGAGAAGGCTTCGCAGCCTTTCGGGGTCACCCTCTTCTTCCAAGGCTGCCCTACCCAGGAAGTTTATCTGTTAGTCCAGCCTCAGTGCCTCCTGCAGTAGCGTGAGCCCACCTATGGCTAAACCAACCAACAGCTGCCATAGATACTTATTATTTTTTTTTTTATACTATTCTTGGACCATGGGGGGAAGGAAGGGGCCATTGCTAAGTCTTCGTGGGGCTCTTCCCCAGCGGTGCCTTGGAAGGCAGGAGAGGGTGGCCCCCTGGTGGCGGCCCTCTGCCACTGCCCTGATGGCCTCCAAGGCTGCATGGACGGAGCCCCTGGAGATCTGAAGGAATGCATGCTGTGTTTTAAAAATCATGTCTCGGGCTGCCACCGAAGCTTTATTCTGATGATGATAACTTATTTCTATGAACACTGTCGTGCTGGTTCGGTTTGGTCCAGTCCGACTCTCCGTGATCCCATTTGGGGGGGTTTTCTTGGCAAAGATACTGACGTGGTTTGCCATTTTCTTCTCATTTTTTTCTGTTCTAATAATAATAGCTAAACCATATGTGCATCTGTGTATATATATAGATATAGATGAGATTATATATAAATGAGATATAGATACTTACATAATAGTAAAATTTTTTGAAATCCAAATATAGATGATGATGATGATGATGGTGGTGGTGGTGGTGGTGGTGGTGGTGGTGGTGGTGGTGGGCTTGGGTGTTGGGGAGGGGAGAGATGAGGTGGATCATCCTTTTTTCACTCCAAATCTTCTTTTCTCCAGGGCCAACACAGTTCTTTGTACATACTAGGCAGTATGGATGGACAAACGCTTATTGGACCCGATTCAGCCCATTAAATCATTGATCTTTTGAATTCCTGAAGTAAATTTCTCCAGAAACCATCCATCAGCCTGCACTGGAGACATTTACCAGGTCCTGATTCTAACCTGTGAATTCTCTTCTAAGCACCGTGTATGTAATCAAAGGGGCTGCCTGGGATCGGGTGGGCGCCGGGAGAACTGTTTTCCAGTTACCATTTTGGCCACACACTAGTTGCATGACTTTGGATCAGTCCCCTTCTGTCCCCTAGACTTCATTTTTCTCATTTGCAAGGCAAGAGATTGGGCTAAGCACTCTCCAAGGCCCCTTCCAGCTCAGACACTGTGTGCTTCCCTGACCATCTGGGCAGGTTAGAACTGGAGTTTTATTTC
Organism: Gracilinanus agilis; assembly: GCF_016433145.1. Lineage (NCBI taxonomy): Eukaryota > Metazoa > Chordata > Mammalia > Didelphimorphia > Didelphidae > Gracilinanus > Gracilinanus agilis. The sequence goes on along the minus strand of NC_058133.1, from coordinate 112,161,049 downwards.
TTGGCTAGGGGAGCCATATTATTTCCCTCTAGTGGTTTTGCCTTTTCCCTACTCAACTAAGTTGCACAGTTGGCATGAGGTGGAGTTAAGATGCATTTGGCTTTGTAAATCTGATTCTGGGAACATTGGCCGGGTTTCCTCCCATGGTAGAATCTCACCCCTGAAAGACAGCGCTGGCTCCTGGAGCTCCTGAAAACACAGCTAGCTCACGCTGCGCCCGTTACAAAAGGATTCAGGGCAGCCAAGTTTGTTTATTAAGTGCCTAGAGAAAATGGTGTGTTAAGTAAGGTAAGTGATGCTGTGAGTCTCCTCTAACTTCCAAGTTGTGGGTCAGGGTAGTTAGCCAAGCAGACGTCCGACTAACTTAGCCTAAGGGAGTGGCTAATATGTCTCATGAAGTAGAAACACTGAGAGAGACAGACAGAAAGAGACAGAGACAGAGACAGAGAGAAACGGAGAGAGACAAAAGAGGGAAGAAAGAGAGAGAGAGAGTGTGTGTGTGTTGGGGGCAGAGAGCAAATGCACCAACTTCAGATGACATTTATATCTTTCGAGAGTGCTTGAACGTATTAAACTCTACACCTAAAAGAGATAATTACTTTTTTTAAAAAAATTCTTCTTAATTTATTTTTTTACATTCATTTTTATTTTGAGCATGTGTATATATATATATTAAAAATAAAATAAAATGAAAACAAAAAATGAATGTAAAAAATATACATACTTCCAAATTCTCTTTTCTCCCTTACCCATTGAGAAGGCAAGCAATAAGATACTAAGGAGATATTTTCCCATATTTTTCATGAAGAAGGAACAGAGTACTCACATAGTACATGAGAGGTATTATCTCTGAAACCTTCAGGCCTCTTAAATTTTAGGGAATAGGCTCATAGGATCATAGATTTAGGTCTTTGAGTTCAGTCTTCATAGTTATAGATGACAACACTGAGGCCCAGGGAGATTGTGCCTTGCCTAGAGTGCCACAGCTAATAAGTGTCTGAAGCAGGAATTGAACTCAGGCCTTTCTGACTCCAAGTCCATTGGCTTCCACTCGGCCATCTGACATAGAAACCCAATAGGTCTCATGCTCAGATTTTCAAAGGATCTGTGCGGCTTCCTGACCCCTTTCTCTACAACAACCAGCATTCATTTAAATATGCTCTATTCAGGTCAATAGAGTTTCCATAAAGATGGGAAAGGGCATTTACTTTTATCGATTTACTCGTTAAGAGAATGTATACTATTATTTATAGGTTTGAATGGATTTGTAGGCTTGATGGACTTGAAACAAAGGCCTCTCTTAACAGCAGGCCTCCAAGGATGCCATATGGCCACGAGTCACGGAATCCTGAGTCTGTAGAATGAAAGTTGTGGCTCACCTAAAGGGCGATGGAGAAGTGGCAGTGGGTGACTTGAGTTAGCCACAAAGCATTGCAGGCACAACTTGTGCAAGAGAATTGGCACAAAGAATGTTGTTGAGAAGATGCACAACCAGAGGAGGTGGGCCAGTGATGTGGAGAGTGAGGGATGACCAGTGGACCGTCATCGGGCTCCATTGGGATCCGTTTGTAGGGAAGCAGCCCTCCAAGTGGTGCAGAAACAGGGAATATGGCTAGGTTGGTGGGGAAAGCTAACAAGTTCTGTTTGAGGTATGTTGAGTTTTAGAAGCCCATGAGACATCTGCTTGGAGGTGTCCATCCAGCACTTAGTAATGCAGGATTGGAGATCAAAAGGGAGATTAGGTCTGAGAGGCATCTGCATAGGGATCATATCTGAATCCATGGGAGCAGTTAAGTTAAACAAGAGCTTGACGATAGATAGATAGATAGATAGATAGATAGATAGATAGATAGATAGATAGATAGATAGATAGATCAATAGATAGATGGATGGATAGATAGATGGATGGATAGATAGATAGATAGATAGATAGATAGATAGATAGATAGATAGATAGATAGATAGATAGACTGATGGATGGATGGATGGATAGGTAGATAGATGGATAGATAGATAGACCGATAGATGGATAGATAGATAGATAGATAGATGGATAGATAGATGGATGGATGGATAGATAGACAGATGGATGAATGGATGGATGGATAGATAGATGGATGGATGGATGGATGGATGGATGGTTAGATAGAGGGATAGACAGGTAGATAGATAGATAGATAGATAGATAGATAGATAGATAGATAGATAGATAGATAGATAGAGGGATAGATAGAGGGATAGATAGACAGACGGATGGATAGATGGATGGATAGATAGATAGATAGATAGATAGATAGATAGATAGATAGATAGATAGATAGATAGATAGATAGATGG
>NC_058133.1:111936183-112155910 GCF_016433145.1 Gracilinanus agilis | reverse complement strand
GGATAGACAGACAGACAGACAGACAGACAGACAGATAGATAGATAGATAGATAGATAGATAGATGGATGGATGGATGGATAGATAGACAGACACACAGACACACAGACAGACACAGAGAAAGAGAGAGAGAGAGAGAGAGAGAGAGAGAGAGAGAGAGAGAGAGAGAGAGAGAGATAAGCCAAACAATAAAGAGAGAAAAGGGCCTACTGCAGCCTTAAGGTAGACTAGACAAAGTGGCTTAAGTGAGGTGAGACAGGTAGGAGGAAAGAGCACCATCCTCCAAGCCCACGGAGGGGAGATGGTTTTCAGGAACAGAGAATGGCCGGCAGTGTCACAAAGCTTCAGAGAGGTCAATAATGAGGAGAACCAATCATAGGCCGTCAGATCTGATAGTACGTGTGTGTGTGTACAGATACATACATACATATATATTTATATATAAGGAATCATTGATAAACTTGGAGAGAGCAGGTTCAGTGAGTGTTGAGGTCCGAAGTCAGTACAGGGGTTGAGAAGGAAATGGCAGGAGAGGTATCAGGGCCGAGTACAGATGGCTTTCTCCAGGAATTTGGCAAGGAATGGGTGGAGAGTTATAGAATGACTTGAGGGGATCTTAGGGTTGGGTGAAGAACAGACATTGGCAAGTTTTTGATGGCAGGGAGAGCACCAGGGGATAGGAAGAGAGCAGAGATGAAAGAGGGCTTGAGGCATATCCTTTGTTATGATTACTTTTGTCTAATGATATAAAAAAATAACTGGATATAAAAATGTCATTTGGCCCCAGTAAGTACAAAATTATTCACATGTGCCAAGGAATGATGGAGATTAAGACTTCAAGCTTAAATCCAGAGGCCATACTGAAATGGTGGATAAAGGAGAGGAGTCAACCTAAGAAAAGCCAGGAGGGGGTGGGATTAAGGACACAGATTGGTAGGGAGGTGGGGGACTTCTTCATCAGAAGCCATGCAGAGGTACGGAGATGAGAGATGGGGAAGCACCAAGGAGGCCAAGAAGAGAGAATGGACAAGGTTTTGAAATACAGAATGGGCAGAAGGGGAGCCTATAATGAATGGCCTTTTTTCTTGGTGAAGCAGTTGGCTCTTCGGGAGGGTAAGATTTATGGAGAGGACATGGACAAGAGAACGAGATGGCTTATATGGTTGGGAGAAGCACCCCAATCAGTGAGATCACAGGTCCAATGAAGATATACCGATGAGTTCTCTCCAGTTCCTTGAATGACTTGGAAACAGACAAATGAGAATGACATGGGATGAAGGGACACGGAGGGGCTGTGAATCTGCCCTGGTGAGGGACTTAAGTCAGTGAGTTCAGAGATCCAGGTATCAAAATATTCTATTTAATTGGGCCCAGTGAAGGTCCATATGGCTGCCTTCCAAGGCTCAGCCTGGAGAAGTGCTGAGAGACTCATCAACCAGAAGGCTGGTCACTAGGTGATGGATTTTTTTGGCTACAGAAGCCAGTAGACTATGTCCGCTAAAGTGTGGAGAGGTTGCCATCTGCTTCCTTGGAGGGTGCATCCACACCAATTAAATCATAGATCCCTGAAGCATTGCAGGAATTATTATTTAACCATTCTGACTTGGGGCTCATTTAAAGATGTTTTCGGAATGATAGAATCCCTACTTTTTCAGATTAAATTGTGTGTTTATATGCTTATAAAGTATGTTCACAAAGTCCCGTCAGCCTGCATTCCCTGACTGTGATGGCTTTGGCTGGCAGGGGAACTCTGGACTGGAGGGACTTTCATGGGGGATTGAGTAAAAGAAACAACCTCTGCGGAAGGAAGATTGCTTTGCTGGCTCTTTGAGGCGTCCTTCTCTGGAGTGTTGGATTTGGTTCCAGTCCTTTTAGTTTCCTGGTAAGGTTTTTGCTTTTAAATGTCCTTTAAGAAGTTGGGTCAGGGCGAGTCCCTTTTATTGGGGAAAGCAGTGGCAGTGCTTGGTGACCCTGCAAGGTTGGGGAGGGTTAGAGGAGAGACTTCCTTAGTGACCCCTATTTTGAGTCTCTCGAAATCATGCATTTCGTTGCTAAGCAGCAGCCCCCAAGCCTCTGAGGGGATCCTGTACGAGGGACAGTGAGCGGCTCTTTCTTTTTGGCATGGAGGTATGTAGGAAGAATGTTGCAGTGCGGCAGATTTCGGTTAGATGTCAGCCTGAATTTCCCCGGCTGATCTGGAGACTCTGGAGGCAAAGACAAGGGCCAGGGCTTTTCTAAGAAGGGGCCTGCTTATCAGAGTTGACTCCAGGTTAGAGATTTGTGCAAGTGGGTTGTTGGGTTGAAGTGACCTTTCAGGAGGCTTTTTGTGCCTGGCATGGTTACACGATTACCAAACTTCCTAATAGCTAAAGGATTGGGGTATCCTGACACTCACCCACTTTCTGCTTCTGGGCCTTTCTTTAACTCCCCACTGGAGCTGCTGAGCCAAGAGGTTTGATCGGGCTGTACTCGAGTAGAGAGCTTTGTCCTAGCAACCCACTCTTCACCTGACTGTGTGGGCTCTCCTGGAACATGCCCCAGAAATAGCTTTTTTATGAGGGTTAAAAAGAAAAAAAGGCCCAAGAGGGCATGTTCCCACCAATCCCTCCCAGGGAGGAGCCTCAGGCTACAGGGACCTGCAGCCACAGGCCTGGGCACTGCCCACCTGCCCCATAGCCAGGGATTCTGAGAGGCGTGTAGGAGGGAGCTCTGTGTCCTAACAGAGCGGGAGGTGTGAGCCTGGCACCATTCTCCAGAGATGATTTTTCAAGGTTGGAGGGGGAGGGACGGAGGTAAAGTGGTGCCCTCTGCCTGCCCTGTGGCTCTACCTGCAGTTAGGCTAGAAATCCGCAGGGAGAATGGCCCTCTCTCCCGCTGAAATGGCTTGGCCAGTGGTGGATGCTTATCAGCGGCCTGGGGGGAGGAGGTGCGTGTGCATGTTCCTTGCATGGGAACTGGAGAGTCCAGATTCTGAAGAAAAAAAAATAAGGCCACAAGTGAGTGTGGATTTTAATAGAAGAGGAAAATCTGCTGTTGGTACAAACTCCTTGAAAGCAGGGACTCTCTTTTCTACTTTTGTATTTAGCATAGTGCATGATGCATAGTCTAGACCTGATAAATCATCCCATCTCATCCTCTGGGGTCTGTCCCTCCTGGCCAAAGAGAGGCTAGGAAGGGAGCCAGTAACACTTCCATGTTTGATAGGGTGATAGTTCTCTGTTGTTTTGGTTACAAAGGGTTTTCCTCCCAACAATTTTAAAAATAGGGAAGTTGAGAGGTCGTGGCTTGCCCTGATAGCCAAGCTGGACCTGAAACTCGGCTCTTCTGGCTTAGTCTGATAGTCTTTCCATAATCTTTCTCTTTTCCATGCTGTGCGCTCTCTGTCTGTCTCTCTGTCTGTTTCTCTCTGTGTATCTGTGTGTGTGTCTGTCTTGTCCATCTCTCTCTGTCTGTCTCTGTCTTCTGTCTCTCTGTCTGTCTCTCTTGTCTTTTCTCTCTGGCACTCTGTCTCTCTGTTTCTCTCTGTGTGTCTGTCTCTGTGTGTGTGCCTCTCTTGTCCATCTCTCTCTGTCTGTCTCTGTCTTCTATCTCTCTGTCTCTCTTGTCTTCTATCTCTGTCACTCACTCTGTCTCTCTCTGTCTCTCTGTCTTCTGTCTCTCTTGTCTTCTCTCTCTGTCACTCACTCTGTCTCTCTGTCTCTGTCTTTTGTCTCTCTTGTCTTCTCTCTCTGTCACTCACTCTGTCTCTGTCACTCTCTGTCTCTCTGTCTCTGTCTCTGTCTGTCAGTCTGTCTCTCTCTCTCTCACACACACGCACACACAAACCCTTCCTCTGACATGTAAGTTGATAGAGATATATGGATGGGAGCAGCGATATTTATGCCCAGAGACGCGGATGAGTTTGGGATGAATGGCGTCACTGGGAACTCCTCCTCGTAAAGACGCGTTCCCCGCCATTGCTTACAGCCTTGGGGAGATCCAGAGGCCTGGAAGGGCCGGGCGACGTGCTGACCGCCACAGCCGTTTTCCTGCCCGCAGCCGGTGTTCTACCCTTTGTGACTGTCCATCGTTTGTCTCCCGCCTCTATAGAATATTGCATGTTTTCATGGAAACGTCTCGGGTCCCCTAACCTTTCAAAAGAAGCTCTAAAATAGAAGCCAGAGCTCATTTCAGAAGCAAATCATCCGGCCAAACTGAGCCCCTCGGAACTGTCCCCAGGACCCCGCGGTGGTCCAAGGCCAAGGTGGCAAACCTTCGGGGGAGATGCAGAAGCATCTGATGTCAGGGGCAGTCAGGTGGTTCAGGGGTTAGAGCATCAGGCCTAGAGATAGAAAGACCTGGGTTCAAATCTAGCCTCAAACACCTCCTAGCTGGTGACCCTGAGCAAGTCACTTAACCTCCAGTGATTGTCCAGCCCTGACTGCTCTTCTGCTTTGGAACCAATATGCAGTATTGATCTAAGACGGAAAGTAAGATTTAAAAAAAAAAAAAAGAAAAAAGGCAGCTTGTCACGGCAGCAGGCCTGAGGCATTTTCATAGAGCTCAGTGATCCTTGGATGGCCATGGAGAGTGGAGAGAGGTGAGGGAGGGACAGGTGGCTTCTTTTATTCATTCGCTTTCATTTCTTCTTGAACCCATTGACCCTTAAAGCCCCAGCCCCTGGCCACGCGACTGGCCTGTCCTTGTCCAGACTCGGAGTGCTTCCCCAGGACAGGAAGAGGAGGCGGCAGGGTAGAGGGCAGAGAGAGGGAACACGTGTTCTAGGCCCTGGGCCCTTTCCAAGACAGGTGAACTCTGTGTTCAGAAAGAGCTAATTTAATCTCTTGGCTGCAGTCAACTTTTCTCCCTCTTCCCCAGCTTCCCCCTTCCCCCAACCGCTAAAGAATTTAATCTGCTCAACAACAAACAATACTGTTATAAAACTTTGAAAACAAGAGGGCGAGGTCTCCCTGACAAGAGGCAGAAGTGCATGCCGGGTAACGGCCGGAGGGAGAGTGCCAGGCCTGGGAGAGAGCCCGGCGAGAGCCCAGTTGGCATGGTACCTGGGCAGCCGCCCCCAGCGGCCAGCCTCATTCCTGACAGCAGGAGAAAGCGAGAGAAATGAAAGGGGAGACATCAAAGCTCAGAGAAGGGGATTCAGTCTCTCTCTGCCTGTCTGTGTCTCTGTCTCTCCCTCCCTGTCTCTCTGGCCGTCTCTGCCTCTGTCTCCATTCCTCCTTCTCTCTCTCCCCTCTCTTTCTTTCTCTCCTCTCCTTCTCTCTTTCTGTCCCTCTGTCTCTCCCCACCTCCCACCTCTGTCTCTCCTCTCCTCTCCCTTTCTGTCTCTGTCTCTGTCTCTGTATGTGTGTGTGTCTTCCCCTTTCTTTCTTTCTCACTGTCTGTCTCTGTCTCTCTTTCCCTCCTCATCTCTGTCTCTCCTCTCTCCCTCTTTCTGTCTCACTATATCTGTCTGGCTCTCTTTCCCTCCTTCTCTTTGTCTCTGTCTCTCTGTCTCTCACTCTCTGTCTCTCTGTCTCTCTCTCTCCCCCTTTCTGTCTCTCTCTGTCTCTGTCTCTCTCTCTCCCTTTTTGTCTCTGTGTGTCTCTCTCTCTCTGTCTCTGTCTCTCTCTCTGTCTGTCTCTGTCTCTCTCTCTCTCCCTTTCTGTCTCTGTGTCTCTCTCTGTCTCTGTGTCTCTGTCTGTCTCTGTCTCTCTCTCTATCTGTCTCTCTCTCCCTTTCTGTCTCTGTGTCTGTCTCCCTCCCTGTCTCTGTATGTGTGTCTGTCTCCCTCTCCTTCCCCCCACCCCCCATGGGAATGCACCAGACTGTGAAACTTCCTCCTCCACCCGTCCCTCCCCTACTCTGTTCCTGGTCATGAGACTGGCCAAGCCGGCCCTGATAACAGCGTGGGGCTGGTGGGCAGCGGGGCCGGCTAGCGGCCCTATCGTGCTTTAGGGGAAGCAGGCGAGAGGGCGTGCTGCAGGTTGGCGCTGGGCTCAGCACTTACCCTGCCCGGCCCAGCCCTGCTTCCCCCCCAAAGAGGAAAGTGGAATAGCGTCACTGGGCGTGCCCAGCTTCTTGTGCCGCCTGCCAGGTGTGTGCCCGGGCACTGGGCAGAACTGCCAGCCTGAGGTTCGTTCCCATGCCCGGTCCTTGCCGGTGCCAGGAGGAAGGTGGGCAGGAGGGGCTCGTGCCGGGGGAGACAGCGGGCAGGACGTCAGGATGCCCTTTCCTTCGAGCCCGGGAAGAGCCTGAAGCCGTGCCCGGAGCATTGCTGCAGCCATGACCGGGCAGGAAGATCGGGGACTCCTGGGACCCAGAGGCGAAGGGGCGGCCCGGCCCTGCTCCTCCAGACAGCTTCCCCAGGCCTTGGGGCGAGCAGGTATCCGGCGAGGAGACGGGTGCGAGAGGCGGCCGGGCATCTCCGGAGGCCGGGGAGGGAAGGCCGGGCACATGGAGGGTGCGTGGCCGGGCCTCCTCCCCGGCTCTCCTCCCCGCCCTGCTCCTCCTGACATCACCCCCAGCTGCAGTTTCACTTTTGAATCCACTTCCCCAAACGGAAGAGGGCCTCGGTGACTCCTCGGTGACTCGGGGTTCGGGGGAGCGTTTGGCCTTGACCTGGAAGAGGGAGCCTTCTGGGGAGAGTGTGTGTACGGGGCGGCCCGGCCACGTGCCCGGGGAGGAGCGGCGCCCCCACCTGAGGGCCCGCCTCCAGCCTCTGGAAGGGCCCCCACCAAGGACACGGTATCTGAAGCCCATGCTGGGGGGGAGCCCCCGGGGGGCTCTCACTCTGCTGTTTGGGGAAAAAGCCAAAGAAAGCTGCTTTAGAAGTCGTGCCCCAGATGCCCGGCCTCCCTGCCGTCCTCGGGGAAGCCCAGGGAGCTCCGTGCTTCCCTCGGCCGGGCCGTCTCTTTGGCTTCGGCTCCTGTCCTTCGGCGTCCCGGGCGGCGGGCAGGCGTGCTGGGAGGACATCTCAGCCTCCGCTGGTGAAAGGCACCGGCTGCCTCCTGGGAGGGAGAACCCGGGGCAGGGGCCAGCCTTGCCTTCTGAGCTGGGGGGGAGATCAGGCAGAGCTGGGGGGAAGGTGCCCCCACCCCAGAAGGCTCCTCCGGGCGCCCCTCCTCTTCCAAAATGCCAGATCCTGAAAGCCTCTGCCCAGGGCAGAAAGCAGAGCTTCGGGCCTGGCCTCCTGATGGACCGGCCGGAATCGGGACTTGGGGTTCGTCCGGGGGGGGTTGCCTCGTCGCCTCAGTCGCTGCCTTGGTGAGAGCCTCCATAAGGAACCAGATCAGTTGGTCGCTTCGGCCCAGGAAGGATGACCGCAGCACGGGTCTGCGTAGTTGGGCCGGACGGCGAGTCCGTCCTGCCCAGTGTGTGTTTCGGTGTTTTCCACGCGTGTATGAGGATTCCTTTACCTCTTTCCCCACATTTCCTCCAACTTTTCCGTTTTCTTCTTACCCAAGTCTATGGAGAGCTGTGCTGTGTGCCTGGCACTGTGCTTGGCACGCTGGGGTGGCCCGAGAACAGCGTGGCGCCCCCTCCCAAAAAGAACTTGAAGGCCAGAGCTGGAGCCGAGCCTGTAGAAGGGTCCAGATCCCCAAGCGGACTCCTGGTCCCCAGGCTGACTCGCCTTTTACCTTGAAGGCAATGGGGACCGATTGGCTGGCCGCTGCCCTCGTGTCCTCCTCCTCCGGCCCAGGGTGGCAGCCCGGAGAATCAAAACAGACCCCGTGAGTGGGATGGAAGAAGGTGCTCAGGGGAGGGCTGTGGTGTGGGCTTCGTACCCCCGGCGCCTCCCTCGGGTCGGGCACACGCTCAGCCCGCACGCCTGACTTGAGGCATGAGAGGGGCCAGCGTGGTTCCCTTTCAGCCCGGCTGGCCTTGGTTCTTGAAAGGAAGGCTGGAAGGAAGCCGGGGCAGCCTGGGGAGGGGACGGCATGTCGGGGGGCCCCAAGAGGCCTGAGGAAGCGGGGAGCCGGGCCCGACAGTCTCAGAATCCCCGCCTCTCGGAAGGGAGCGTGTCTCATCTTGCGTGCCACCGGGAAGGCTGCTGGGGGGACGGGGTTGCCTGCCAATGAGAAGATGAGTCGAGATTCGGGCTTCCCAAAACAAAAAGCTTCTGCAGAGGTGAGATTCTAATTGACAAATTGTTTCCAGAGCATAAGGTGGCATTTCCCGGCAGTGATGAGAAAGCACCGCAGGCTTTAGCCTAATGAGAATTAGCAAATCTAGTTTGCCTCCTTTTCCGTCCCTTTTTGATTTGGAGTCAGAGAAGTAATTCTGAATAAGCTTGTGGGTGTGTACGTGCATGTGTGTGTGCACGTGTGTGCGTGCGTGCACACGTTAGTCTGATGACTCCAGAACATAAAAGGTCATTTAGGTCAATTCTATGTCATGAATTCTTGCTGGCTGGGTGAAATCCATTTATTTATTTATTTAAGTTGATTGATTTTGAATATTTTTCCATGGTTCCATGATTCATGTTCTTTCCCTCCCCTCCCCCCTCCCATAGCTGACGAGCAATTCCACTGGGTTTTACATGTCATGGATCAAAACCTATTTCCATACGATTAATATTTGCATTAGGGTGATCGCTTAGAGTCTGCATCTCCAATGACATCTCCACCAATCCATGTGATCAAGCAGTTTGTTTGTTTTCTGTGTTTCTACTCCCCCAGTTCTTTCTCTGGAGGTGGATGGCGTTCTTTCTCATAAGTTTGGGTAAAATTTATTGGCCTTCCCTCCCTTCCTCCCTCCCTTCCTTCCTTTTCTTTTTTCCCCCGAACCTTTACCTTCTGTCTTAAAACCAGTACCATGGATTGGTTCTAAGGCTAGAGTGTAAGGGCTAGGCAGTAAGGATTGTGACTTGTCCAGGGTCACACAGCTAGGAAGTGACTGAGGCCAAATTTGAACCCAGGATCTCCCATCTCCAGGCCTCGCGCTCTATTTACTGGACCACCTAGCTCCCCCACCCCCACCCCCTTACTGACTCTTTCTCAAAAAAAGTTTTTAAATGCATCACATAAGAAAAAGGAAACCAATTAAATTGAACTTGTTATTAAAAAGATTTTTTAAAAAAACATGGTTTTAAGCCCTGATCTAGGTAGAAAGGGAGGGCAAATGTGGGAGAAATTAATGCATGGTATGTGAAACGATGTAGAAAAATCCTTTGGAGGGTCCATTTATAGGCAAACCAGGAAAGTGACATTCTGTACATTATGTATGGGATGGGCTCCTCAACTGGAATTTTCAATTATTTCTACACAGGCTGGAAAAGAAATCACAGGTGGGTACTAAATCTCCTTTTAAGAAAAGGAGGCCAAATGGTGGGGTAGGTAAGAAAAAGTCTTTGTCCTATAAGAGCTAATGGTGCATTTCAATAAGAACTTTTATCTCCTTTTTATATCAACACTAACCTCATTAATCTGGTCTCTTTTGGCCTGATAGTAAAGTTAAGCCAGAAGAAGATTGGTGTGGCCAGCTCTAGAAAATAAAGAGTGCTCCCTGTGGTTTTGCTCACCATTTACTTGTGACTGTCTCCTCCTGTGCCGTTATAATAATTTTGCTTTGTCACCAGTGGAAGAACAAGAAGACCCTCCTCCGTCTCCGAGCAGAGGCCGAGCCTTCCCCTCTTCGGATGATCCTCTTCTTCTGGAAGCTGGTTTCACATGGTGGCTTAGATTTTTCCATCTCTGTATCTAGCACCATTTGAAATCAGTGTTTTAGGAGTAAGAATTGCGGCAAGGCAAGACAAGGCAAGGCCCTACCAAGAAGTTTCGGTGGCTCATCTTTTTAGATTTGCCATTTGAACTTGGAAAAACCTTCTTCCATAGGAGGACGGTGAAGTCCCAAATGTCTCATTGAGGGGTAGGATCACGTTCAAGGTGTTAGCTCCGACTGAAAATGTTAGAAGGATCTGGGGCCAATTCACGTAGCTCAAGCTCAAAACCATTGAATTGGGGATCTCCAGACCTGGGGTTCCAAGCTTGATTAATCAGTGATTAGTGGTGTGAGCTTGAGCTAGTCAAGACCTGAGCCTCAGTTATCCTCACTACCTGCCTACCTCACAGGGTTGTTGTGAGGATGTACGATAATAGAATTCCATAAAGGTGATATTACTCTGATTGAATGTTAGTTCATAGTCCTGCCCAACCGTGGTAGGTCTTAATAGCTTCATAAAATAAACACTTCTTGTTTAATGAATGGCACGATTTTAGTCTTCAATTGGGTGGGGATGTGTTTTTCTGGAATGAGAGAAGGGTAGGTAGTAAAAACTGTTCTATGACTTGCCTGAAAAATACGAGGCGATTTGTGTATGCAAAGATGGCAGCCGTTGTTCTAGTACAGCAGAATTCCACAAATCCCACTGGACCTCTCTCTTACACAGGCTGACCGATTTCTCTTGGTGTTCAGAGTCTGTTTTTGTCTAGCACCATTTGAAATCGGTTATGATGTAGGGGGAAAAGCAGCAGTCCTGGAACCCTATACAAACAAAGGCTGGTTGGTTAGCCATAGCATTTGCTTCTTGAATCATGGGACCAAAAACCAAAACCAAAAAAGAGGTTCTTACTAAGCAACTGCATTGAGGTAAGAGACAGTCTAATGGATAAATGTTCTCGGGACATACAAAATCAACAAGATTTAATTCCAGAGTCCCAAGTTTTGCCTTTTCTTTGTAACTCTGAGGTGCTTTTAAAACGATTAAGTCTATAAATACTAATAAATTTTTTTCTGCATTGCTTGTCATGTCTATTTTTCAACTCCTTCCTATTTAAGTCCATGGCATTGAGAATAAGAAGGCATAAAGGGATAGGACAAAACATAACTGGGAAAGTAATTATCTGTTATTTCCCCCTTGCTAGATACATTGTATATACAGCTAAGGGGTCTAGTGGGTAAGAACTGTGGACTTGGGAAGTCCTGAATTCAAATCCCACTTTGGACATGAAGGCATTTAAACCTTATCCTTTGATTTCCTTACCTATAAAAGGAGGGTAAGGTATCTTCCAGCTCTAGAATTATGATCTTTCTGGAAGCTGCCACAGCAACTCCAAAATCTTGCACAATTCTCCTATCAAGCTGTTAATTTGCCATACAAAATCAGACCCCCCTTAATCTCTTCCTCCTTTTTCTGGCTGTCGAAGGAACTGACCCTTTATTTGTTTATTTAAAACCGTTTACCTTCCATGTTAGACTCAATACTGTGTATTGATTCTAAGACAGAACAGTAAGGGCTAGGCAATGGGGGTTGACTTGCCCAAGGTCACGCAGTTAGGAAGTGTCTGAAATCACATTTGAACCCAAGACCTCCCATCTCTTAGACATGGCTCTCAATCCACTGCACTACTCAGCTGCCCCCAGGAATCGACCCTTTAAATAACTCAGTTCACTGAGATGTCTCCATGTGTTGTGGCAATCTTGCCCTTGGAGAGCCAAAAATAGGAAAGTTTTCACTGGATCCAGTGTGAAAAGGAATCTTGGGAGATAGTATAGATAGGGGTGGGGGTGAGGCAACCTTTTTGTGGGTGCCCTAGACCCCTTTGGGGAAGTGTTTTTAAATATATGAAATAAAATGCAAAGGAAGCCAATTACATTGAAACTTTCTACATTCAGGTTTGTGGCTTTTCCTGAAATTACCCAGATCTGTGAGCTTCAGAGTAAGAATTCCTGATCTAGATCAACCTGTACCTAAATCTGACAAGTGGGTTTTATATCAAGTATTTTAGTTATTGCCTTTTAAACTTGATTGCTGAATTGTAAGAGGCTGCTTTTGAAGTAAAGTAAAAGATACTAACAAGTAATAGATAACACCCCCAAGTTAAGATGGGAAGTGGTTTACCAACTTTATGGAAGAAACTCCTTTAAGGTAAAACGATGCCCTATTTTGACTTTGTAAATATTCAGTCAGTGAATAGTTCTAAATTCTTAAAAGACTTACAAAATCTAGAAGACTCTAAAAAATGTTAGCCTCAATGAAAACATGCAAAGAGACCTGCCAGATGAAGCTTTTTAAAAAGTTTTAAAGGAACACAATGAAAGCATAGGAATTCTGAAGAGTAATGAGCCTCTATCAACTTTAGGAGTAGCCTTTGTTGGTGCCATACTGGAGTTGTCAGAAATATGAGTTTTGTATAGCTTGTCACTCTTAATGAAACACAAGTCATGGCTAATCCTAGCTTATCTTCATCCATCGTACATGCCCTAATTCTGGAAAAAGTACACCAACTCCCATGCAGTACAGAAAAAAAGAAGGCCACTCAGACAAAGATACAATTTATTTGGTTTTAGAACCACCCCCTGGACAGACACATCTTAGTTTGCTGTCTTGTCAGCCTTTTCAAGGACATCTTTCATTTTTTTCAAGTAGGATAACCTTCCTTTTCACAAGATTCTTAACAGAGAAGGCACAGGTTGTTGATGAACAGCCAATGTACATACATATAAAACTCATTTTCCTGGCTATTTGGAAGTACGTCTATAGAAGGAAAATGACATTTCATCCCAAGTTACAGATTTAAAGATATGTGAGAAGCATAAGAAATATACATGTATGTGTATGTATATTTTACACATACTTACAGAATTTATAGAGCTCTTGTACTACTTACAATCAAAAAACACCAACATTGCTTAAAGAAATCTCCACAGAAATCAGTTTCCTTATTGTACATAAGTCTGTTTCAAGATTTATTTAGCCAGTATTAACTAGAAATTTCCCTTTCATTTTAAGTAAATAATGATTCCTAAAAACCTGAATGTGAAAAACAAAATCAATTCCTGACTTTACAAATTCAGAACTCATATATTTCATAAATAGCACAAATAAGATTACAAGAAATACTGAAGCACTCCTGTACAAATAAGTTATGCTTATTGGTACGTAACACCACTATTTCCTAGCCTAGCTGGAGTTACTGTCCTTCAAAATAAAACTTCATTATCTATTTTTTAATAAAACAAAATCTGTAATTCAAAGGGAAACCTCTCCCTGCTTTTGCATTGGTCCAGATTGGTGAGGTATACTGAATTTCATTTCCTTGAAAGTGAACATATCTGTTTGTATGTAACAGGCATATATGTAACTCCCAACTTACATGGCCCCCTAGCAGAGACTTTGGATATAGTGATTGTGCCTTTAACAAAATAAAGCTTCTTGAGTTAGACAAATGAATGATCATTTTTGAAGGAGTCTTTGTGCGGCCCCAAGCACAGAAATACATTTCTGAAGAGACCTGGGACAGTCAGCTTCCAGGGAAGAATGTACCTGTAGCAGGGCTGGAGTCTGGAGGGGACTGACTACTTAACGGAGGTTTCTCAGGTTCTGAGACGACCATTAATGACAGAGTGTAAGCCCACTGTGGTTCTAGTACTTTGGAGGTCAGCAGTGGCCACTATGAGCCAGCACATTCTTTGCCCCAGTTTCAGAACAGAGGGAGGGCCTTTGACGATGACCTTTCTCACAGCTGAGACACTGCTGAAATATTCAGATTGTATTCTTTATTACTGTTAATTAATTATACAGGCAGCAGCTGATGTTCCTCTAAGGCTTTAAGTTTGGGGTCTGTGACAAGAAAGAGAATTTATAGGAAAAAGCATTCCCCTGGTTTAACGTCCTGGAGTAGGAGCTCAAAGCTAATGAATTAATGGTGAAAAGTTTGTATTTTATTTAATTTGGGGGGTGATTTAGTCATACTTTGTATACTACCTTGGAATCCAAAGAGAGAAAAAGAATGAGGTCAGTAGTTGCTGGCTGAAAAGTGGAGATTTGATGTATTTGTCTTCTAGAAGCCTTAAGAGATATTGCTCACATCCCAACACAGCCCCAAAGGAGTCTTGTCTATGGAATTATGACCCGAGGCGGGGGACTGGCCAATGCCTGTCTGATCTGATGTATTTATTCCTACATATGTGTGCAGTGGGGGGCATTTATATTCTGCACTGGGGGTAGTACCCACACCAACATTTTTTAAGAAATCATGAATCCAAAGTGTGTGTATATTTTTCACACAAATAACCAAGTCTCTGCTTTTTTCTGACCAAATGTTGAAACCCAAATCCTCATTCTCAATTAAGGAGTGTAGTTGGGAAGAGACAGGCAGGTGATACAGATTTATATACATGCAATTTTCTGTACCACTCGGCCTCCCTCTTCCACATACATTTAGAAAAGTACAAAGTCTATTTTTAGTTCTCTTCGTCCAGCTGAAGTGCTTAAAAAAAAAGATCTTTTTTAAAAAAGTACTGAGTGAGGGATGATATGGTCTCACAAATGAAGGTGTGCCCCTTCAGAGTGTCTTCTAAGGCTTTTGAGTCACTGTTTGACCACATTACCGGATATTAAAAACTGGCTACAACTGTGTGTGTTGAGGGGGTGGCATCTGAAGTGTGGGAACTCCCAGGGTGGACATTTCCCCCTTACTGGTGACACTTCACTTAGAGCCTCTGCATTTTAGAAAACAGCCTAGAGCAAAGATGTTAAATTTGGGCCCGAATGCTGTCTTCAAAACCTTTGTGCTACCCAAACCAGACTAAAATTGGGAAATTAAGAAAACAGGCAAAAACAACACAACATGGATAATGTTAATTTGAGGTTTTCTAAGTTTCTATTTGAGTTTGACATCATTGGCCTAGAGCTATACCAGGCTGGTTAAGCAATCTGCCCAGAGCCATGAAGTCCTCTTCAAGAGGAAGGATTTGAATCTTCTTTCTTGGCTTAAGGCAAGGACTGTTTACCCCGCTTTGTACTATCTCTCAGGCTTGATTTTAATATGCTTTCAACATGGGGACATTCCCACCACAAAGCAGTTGCCCTACTTGAATTGGGTCAGATCTTTGGTATTTTTCCCCTACTCTAGAATTCTCTCTGAAAAAAGTTTTTTAAGGCCACAAGTATTCATGGTGCACCTCATGCTGGAATTCTTGGCTAGACTCACCGACATCCCTTTGCTTTCAGAGTAGTCAAGTCATTCTTGGTATCTTGTTTAAACAAATAAGCCTGTTTCCCCCTGGCTGGTGAAAATAAATGGCAACTTCACAGCCATGTGTGCAAACTGACTTACTAATAACTCTGTTTTGAGTGAGTATACCAATTACCGAACAAGGTCATTACAAATGTGAGCAGGTGCCATTGCTTGACAAGAACATTTCTTGCAAAACCTTTCTTTAAGTATCCATCAAGCTGGTGTCCAACTTCCCTCATTTTCAATGGCTGGTCTGGATAATTGTCCACTGGAAACACTGCAGATTTCAAAACTGCTATTTCTATAGATGCATTTGCATAACTTTTTTCAAGTAATACTTTGCTATCTTCCTGACACCCTACACAAAATGCTGTAATGATATGGAGAAATCCAATGTGTGTATTACCTTCAAATTTCAAGCACCTTAGCCTTGTTTTCCAACAATGGTATAAGGAGGTATACATGAGGGTGCTAAGCCTTATTTTAAAATATCCAAATTCCAACTTAACAGCTGCATTCTCAAGTGGCAAAGAAGCTACATTGAAAGTAACTTGAAAAGTGCTTAACATTTCAACTGAAATATAGGCCAGATTGATGGTTACATTAATTTCTGAAACATTACAATTGCTTTCCTCAGAATGATTCTCTTATTTAGGGCAAGCTTTGTAACTAGCATTGTCAGGAATCGTTGCATTTTTCCTATAAGGCAAAACAAAAAGGAGTATCAATATCAAACAAGATCACAGAGCTGTAATAAGTTATCAAACAAGATCACAGAGCTGTAATAAGTTAAACTGTTAACTAAAGTTAAACTAAAAATTTTAAATGGGAACATAGAGGAAAGAAACTCTTTCAAAAGGATTCCTAGTTGTTTTTAGAGATTCTCAATCCCGATCACCGAAGAAGCAAATATATTTAAAAAAAAATAAATTGATTCTAAACAATTTCCTTCTTACCATTAGGAGTAGTACAGTACCTTACACAAAGCTGGTAACCAACTAATATGCTGAACTGAGTTGATTTTCATTTAGTTGCAATAGGAAAACCACTAAGAGGCATAGCTGAATAAAATAATACAATCCAGGAATCTGTGACTGAAGTGAAGCTTTTAAAAAGATGTCTTATGTTGATGGAATGATCCTTTTAAAATTCAGAGGAAATGTCAATTATCCAGCACAAATGGGACAACAAAACATTCTGGATAAGTGAATTCTGCAGCTAATACTTAACAAAATAATAATTACTATTAAAATATGAACCATTTTAATGGCAATCTTCCTGACATATATTACTGATTTCCCTTTCATAGTAAGATGGATATACACCATTTATTTGCCAAGAAGTTTTTCCTGGGAGGTACAATATTCCTGACAACCAGAGCGCCCACCAAGTGTATTCGACAACAGTTACAATTCTTTCTTCTTTGGAAACAAACTTCATTTAAGCTCAGGTTCACACTTCCAAGGTAAATAAATGGTTTATATTGAATTTCTGAGGTAGGAAAAGATGTGATGTATTTCATGATGATTGACATTAAAAATGTTTTACTGCTGCCTGAAGGCTCTTGTGCTATTCTAGTGTTGCCTGTTTCAGTGATGCCCTCAGAGAGGCAGGGGAGGTTCTTGACTCCCATGAATCCCAAGCTGTTATATAGATATTCTAGCTCTTCATTAGTTGGGAAATTTTTTGAGTGGGGAAAGAAAGGATGTTTCAGTGCCCTATCTATTTATTCTTCTCCCACCTCTTCCAACTGTCAAGTAAAATCTGCTTTCATCCAGACCTCTCCCTGAACTCTTCCTCCCATTTTCATTACAATCACCTTGTTTCATTCTGGTAATTTGTGATGGGATTTTTGGAAATTTCTTAAGAGATATGAAGAAAACTTAAGTTTTGTGTAAAACATACAGTAAATATGGGCTTCCTTAAGGCAGGCACTGTCTTTTAAAACTATTTCCTGAGCATCTAGTACAGAGCCTGGCACACAGAAGGTGCTTATTAAATGCTACCAATTGATTAATTCACTAGAAAGGCACATTCCTATCAAGATACTGTCATGGGGATTTTTCAGGTCTGGATTTGTACCTGTTTAGAAAAGACGAGGGGCCAATCTCCACATAAGGAGAATACTCAGGATTCGTGAGGCATTGCTGAAATCAATTTGTTTGGACCTCTTCTCCAAAGCAAAAGAAAAAAAATCTTTTGAAACGTCTTTTAAAACTTCAGAAAGCATGTTTTCTAATCACGAAAAGTTCAAGTTCCAGAAGACTTTAGTAGTTCGGCAAGGAAAACAAAGCACACACTTTTTCTATGAGGTCCCCTGTTAAGTATGCCTCAGCTTTGGTTAGTTCCC
Source organism: Gracilinanus agilis (assembly GCF_016433145.1). Classification (NCBI taxonomy): domain Eukaryota; kingdom Metazoa; phylum Chordata; class Mammalia; order Didelphimorphia; family Didelphidae; genus Gracilinanus; species Gracilinanus agilis. The sequence goes on along the minus strand of NC_058133.1, from coordinate 112,138,623 downwards.
AATGAAAATTTCCAAATACTTTTCAAGTTGAGCATAACTTAAAGACAGAATATGAGTTACAGATACCTTTTATGATCTAAGTAAACCTTTCTTTCACAAAGCTTCTTCATGAGGTGTAAGAGAATTTAAAACTGTGTCTTCTTTGTGGTTTTCCTCAGTTATGTATGTGCTGAACAGAGGGAGGGAAAAGGTCTGACTGAATAAAATATGAATGAGCAATTACACCAAAGAATGAAAAGGAAGATGGGAAGATAGGGAAAAAAACCAAGCAAAATAAATTCTATTGGAGATATGAAGTAAGGCTAAAAAGTTCAACTTGGGTCTATTTCACTCTGCTTTGTGGTTTTATTAAAAACACAATTCTTATTTCAAGTTAACGTGTGCTCTTGTGACTGAAAAAGTTATTTCAACAAGATGAAGGACCATCTAATCAAATGGAGAAAATCCAAGCTTCTGCCCCAGTGATGTTCTGTGCATGACTGTTATAGAACACATTGATTATATCAAAAGAAATTGTACTGGGATCAAATGCTCTGCGTTTTGGATAGGTACAACACAGAGGAGACATGCTTTTATATTGTTCAATTTTGTGGCAAGTTTTTCTAATATATTCCTCAATTTAGCTTCAAGTAAGCCTACAAATTATCTACTAGGGAAAAAAAGCTTATACTTCTTAAAGCAATACTTTGTCAGAGCAAATAATTCAACATTTCCCAACTTTCCAAGGAAAAGTGTAAATTCTAGAAACAGACAGACTTGAATTTAAGTCAAGAATGCAAACCAAACATCAAGAGTTTTTGAACTCTTAACACACTGCTTCCTTTTGCATGTTTATATGGATTAACCAGAATGGTTTGTAATCATACAGGATAGAGTATAGTGCTTTGCCTATTTAAGAATCAAAGAGGCAAGGAGAAAAGAAGTGCAAATTAATTTCCACTCTTTCAATATCTTTCCCAACTCAACTTCACTCATTTTTGTCTCCTACAAATTCCAGTTTGGCCACTATGACAATAAATCTAAACTGGTCTATAAATGCTTAAGGCTAGGCAGGATGAAATTTTAAGTATAGAAAGTAAAAAATTATAAGAAATATAGTAAGAAATTATATTATTAACATTAATAGGTTCATTTTTCTAACAAAATCAAAAGTTCAACTTAAAAAACCCAAACTTTTAAAAACAAAAATGTAAAATAAAAAAGAAAATCTATTGAAAGCATTCTTTATCCATTAACGTTCATCAAAGACAACATACACTCTTCAGTGTAGCTGCAATGAACAATCATCTTTGAAAGAGGAAGATTTTTGAATAGTGGCAAAAAAGCCCAAGAAAATAAAGAGGAAAGTTTAATATCTCAAAGAGTAAAATGAACAAATAAAACTAAAGATATATATGTTCTTGAGAATGAAGACAGACATCTGATAATATTTGGACTCACTTGGGTTTTATTTGAAAATGATGTCAAAGTTCTTAAAGTGGCAATATATTTTTCTAGGCAAAACTAGTCAGAAGGCATAGTATTCCTTAGAAATAATTCTAAATCACATCTATCCATTTTACCCTAATGATAACTTTCAAAATCTGGGGGGCAAAAACTGTATTTCATTTACATCTTCTTACTTTCTTATTCAGTAAATCACACAATTATTTTTCAAGCTTTCTGCATTTTTAAACGACTAACAACTATTAATTTGCTAGGTCCTATAGATTTTGCCTCTGTTAACCACTACAATTAAGATTATATCATTTTAACTGTCACTAATTGAGCTGCAATTCCCCCAAATGAAGGAGAATTTAAAAAAACAAATAGCACTTCTGCTTGAAAAATCTGCAGATATATCTTATAAGGGTCAATTTTAAAGTAAATTTCTCAGATGGGATGACTATATTGCTTCCACAGCTAAACAAGAATCGGTCCCCAAAGTTGTAGAGGGGACAAACATTGTAACCAGCATGCCAATGGCACAACTCTCGATTTTTTCAAACAAATGAAAACTTCTCCTATCTTTCAATAATAAAATCTATGTAAAAAGTGGCTTACAAACTTAAAAGCACCAAATAAATATTTGGTATCATCATCGTTTTTATTCTTAGTTGTTGAGCTCACTTTGAAATATGAAATAAGCATTATTTTCAAGAAGTCCATGATTTGCTACAGAATTCTGATATTTAATGATACAGAACTGCCTTTTGTTTTGGTCAGAAAAACTTAAAGCAAGCTTACTAATTCTTCTGCAATGATTACACAAGAAGGCAAAGGGATAATAATATTTTCCTTTAATGGTGTATCACAAATCTTGTTGGTCAGGTTGCTGTGACAATGAGCTATTTCTTTCATTGTGATACTGCTTCAATTTTTTTTTTTCACTTTGATTTTACCCAAACTACAGAAGTGAGCATTGTTCTTTCTGTTTATGTGTATTCACAGTTTACTTATGATAATCTGGGGAGGGAAATGGCAATATTTATAACACTGGACAGGGCCACTTATTACAGGCAGGACTATGTGGACCTACTGCTAAGAGCACTCCTTAGATTTCTTAAAATTACAAAACCCTGGGGGGCAGCTGGGTAGCTCAGTGGATTGAGAACCAGGCCTAGAGACAGGAGGTCCTAGGTTCAAATCCAGCCTCAGACACTTCCCAGCTGTGTGACCCTGGGCAAGTCACTTGACCCCCATTGCCTACCCTTACCAATCTTCCACCTATAAGTCAATACACAGAAGTTAAGGGTTTAAAATTAAAAAAAAAAATTACAAAACCCTGAATTAATCGAGCCATCTGCAAAACTACATTCAAAAGATCATTAAATTGTGGACCCTTTGAGCTAAAAATATTAATACTGGGCCTATACCCCCAAAGAGATCAAAGAAAGAGGAACAGGACCCAAACATACAAAAATATTTTATATTAGCAGCTTTTTTTTGTAGTGACAAGAACAAGAAACTAAGTGGTATATATGACTATAATACCATTATGACTGCTCTGATAGAAAAGACAAAAGGCTTTGATTCAGGAATATATCTAAGATTTAACTAAGGCTTCAGAGTGCAGTGAATAGAATCCAGAGAACAATTTAAATAACAACAACAACAACAACAATTAGGACTTAAGAATTCAGACTAATATGACTAGCCATGATTCCACAGGACTAATGATTAAATGTTATGAGGTGGTGATGTCAAGGTGCAGAATGAGACATTCTCTGACATGGTCAGTGTGTGGATTTGTTTTTTTTTCTTTAAATATGATACAGGAGAAAGAAGAGCTGGCAGTTAGATGACCAAAATTCTCCCCACCCCACTGACCACTGATGCTCCTACTGGTCCCATCTGTGGCCCTGACTACACAAGCTGCGTTCTTGAGGCACCTTGGGAGGGACTCTTTGAGTTTGGAAGTCACCATTCTATTTGACTACCTTTTTCTTTTCCTTTTCCTTTTGTTGTTGTTTTTTTTTACCTTTGAAAGCCAAAAAATTTGCCTGTGCCTTTTCCCTGACCAAAAAAAAAAGTTTAAGCTCATTCTTAAATACAAAGCAAATTTTCCAAGGTTAGCATTAAGACTAACAGAGTTAAGGAAAAAATAGACTGTACAAGTCAATGCAAAAGAAAAAATTCTGAAGGGAATTGTAAAAAATGATCCATTTTAAAAGACATTTTGACTTACCCTTTTTTCTTGTACTGAAGACAAATGATGTAGATAATGATCCCCAAAACAATAGCTGGAAAAAAATAAAACATTCAAACATCATGGAATGTTGAAAAATAACAAGCTTCTTAAGTCATTTAATGACAGACCTGGGCATTGCTGAACATATGGACACACACATATAATACAAGGTCACCATAGTTACTGGGTTACACATTATTCATCCAGTTTTCCTCAGTGTATAAATTACTCTTAAGTCTGTCAGGCATCCTAAAAATCAGTAAGAACACATTCCAAGCATAATTTACTACCAAAGAATACTGAGGGGAAACTCACTCAATTCAACATGAGGGGGGAAATCACTTTTTACAAAACTGAATAGTTATAAGTACAAAGCATCCTTCAAGATCACTACCACAAAGTGGGATCATGCAATTCAATGTTAAAGATTAGTTTATTTCACCCTAGGCTGGTGGTCTCCAAAGTGGAGGGTATGCAATATGATCTACTAGGAGTATGGAAAGGAAATATTAGAACTACTTTCCAAAGTTGTTTTTATCTAAAAATAAGGAAGAAATTTAATATGTGGATTGACAATGGTACCTTTCGGAGAGCTGTAAGTTATGAATCAAAAAATGCAAGATGTCTTGAAGAAGAGGGAATATTCTACCTATTTGTGGGTTAACAATGGTATTTTTACCTGTTTGTTCACTTACTAAAAATTCTGTGATGCATACAATTGAAAAATGCCCAATTAAGTGGATTTATGGGTTATGTTATCTAGCTTTGATCAACTAATATTCACAAAATGGACAAACATTTTTAAAGATTTATACAAATAAATTTTAGACAAGATAATAATGTGGGCACAGACAAACAACAATAGCAGAGGTTACACTTCTATTTCTTCTCCATACTTTTCATCAGGCACACAAGTGAACTAAAAATAATGATCTGATGAAACGGAACAGTTTGTCAAGAAAAATCAGATTAAAGTTATTTAAAAATCGTAGTTTTCATCCTATTGCTATTGACTCACTTCATCCTAAGTATATGTTGATCTTCCAGATAACTAACTAGTGATTACATGAAGCCATCACAATTTTAAGAAGCATTTTAAAACTAAGCTTTTGTTTCTTTAAAATAATGTGTCTCATAAAAATTCTCTTACATGGGCATTAGATCTGGAAACAGAATTTTCTGTCCTGATTAAAAATTTTCCAAAAGTAGAATAAGATGCAAACCCCTTCAACTAGTTTGCAAGAATAACTGAATGACATCAAGAAAGATATATTACCAAGGGAATGTCAATAAAAACCTCTGCAAAATTGGCAGATGAATTTGAAGAATGAATAGCATGACTCAGTAAGCTAGTCAGAATGCACTTCTTCCATTTGAATCTACCTATCTGAGGATCTAGATTTCTTTCTTTAGCCTTCTCATCCTTGTAGATCACCAAGACTCTTTTCTTTAATTGGTCGGTTTCTCCAAGACGCTCCATTTTAAGGGAAGGACCCAGGTCTCCCAGGGTCCTGATATCCCACTCACCATGTCCCTTCTTCAGCTTCCTTTTATATGCCATCTTCCCTTGTTAGAATATAACCTCTTCAAGGGCAAGATTATCTTTCTTTTTTTTTTTTGCTAGTATTTGTATTCCAAGTGTTTAGGCAAGGGACTTAATGACTATAAACTTGACAACTTGGCATACCTTTGTATAATATCTTTTTCAGCTATGATATCCATTAAAGCCAAGTATTGAAAGAAACTAAACTTAGTGCTATACCTTTAAATCCTATACTTTCTCAGTGTTGAAAAATCAGTATTTTCAAAAATAAGGATTATTCTTAATAACACTGTTCTAATTAAAAAGTGATAATAATTTTAGTGAGAGGAAAACTTTTTTGGTATCATTAATGAATTTTAAAATAAAATGTTTAATATGATTCATTCCATTTTTATTGCACCCTTAATTTCAACTATATGCATGTCTTATATATACTTAATTTATAAATAAACATATGTATCGGGAATGCAAACTCAATCAATTTTCAGATACATGAGAGTAATCAAAAATGTTTAGAAACCATCAATCCACAAGACCAAATGATAATGTGAACAAAATGAAACAAATAATTCTGCTTTTTCACATTAAATCATGCAGGATTCATTTTAAAACAAGATCATTAAGATTCTGTGCTACTTACCTGTAATAATAACTATGAGGGTAATGATGCCAGGACCTAAGAAAAATTAAAATAATTCATTATAAAATACTGCACACATTTTTCATCTCTGTAAACTGTATGAGCTAGAACACTAAAAAATGGTTAGTCAATCTGTAATTTTATTTTGTTTTGTACCTGCTGTCTTAGAATCAATACTAAGTATTAGTCCCAAGGCAACAGAGTGGTAGGGGCTATGCAACTGAGGTTAAATGACTTGCCCAGAGTCGCACAGCTAGGAAGTATCAGAGGCCACATTTGAACCCGGGACCTCCCATTTCCAGCCCTGGCTCTCTAACCACAGAAGCCACCTACATGCCTTTATAACTAGCTTTTTGAGCTACTCCTAAAGCATCAATTTCATGTTGATCACTGAACTCTTAATAAACTTTCAAGCTTATGACAGAGCATGTGATATAGAAAACTGAGAGCAGCAACCTTGTTTTTATATGTCAACTAATTATGATGATTAAAATAGAAGAAAAGTTAACACTTGGGTATGAGTAATGCGATACCTATTTCTATTATTTCTGGCATTATTTGGTTAAAACTTGGTTTTCAAATTAATTAAAAAAAATGTGTCCCAATTACAATTAATTTTAGGAACTTCAGGGTGTGTTACATGAAAATGTTTATTAGAGTTCACTTAAATAAAATGTTTTTCTAGCTGTTAGACAAAAGCAAGATCCCTATCCTACATATGAGCAATCTAAAAATGCTAGCAAAATGCCAGAGTACAGACACGGAGCTCACGCCTGGGAATCTAAACATTCACCTGTGAAAATTCAGGAAGAAACGTTCATACCCAGTTCAATTTACGAAAGTACAAATGGGTGATATGTACGTCAGGCCATTACCATTACTAAGGCATTAAATTTTACTGCTCTTCAAGAAAGAAGACCAGAATCATATTTAAATTTAATTTATTTCTCCTTCAACTTTAGGTGAAAAACTATTAGAGATTTAACATAGCTCTGGAATAAATGATGCCAAAGAATGTGATGGAAGGAAAAATAACTTCTTGAAAAAACCAGAGAGCTATTAGTAAAAAATAACATAACTTAGCTTTGTGAATTTTCATTATCACTTCCTACCCACTATTTCTAAAATATCATGAAAAGGGGCAGCTAGGTAGCCCATTAGCTAGAGCAGCAGGCCTGCAGTCAGGAGGACAATAAGGGTTTAAAAAAAACAACATCAAGAAAACTCTGTGTATGATGTGCATATTGAATAAGGGATGAGGAAAGAGTTATAGGTACTACTTAGATGATGGAAAAACTGTTTGCAGTCAAGATCCTTTAAGAGCATTTTAAGGTCCAGAAGGCAAAAAAACAGTTGCATTCCGGTGAACAAAAAGCTCTTGGCTAACCTCACTCGTTAAATCAGGGGGTTTTAACCTGGACTCTCTGCATTTTTAAAAAATATTTTCATAACTTTATTTCAATAACTAGTTTCCTTTATAGCTCTATATATTTTATTTAAGCTATTCCAAGAATAGATTCATAGGCTTCATTTGCCTACCACTGCCAGTCAGTGGATAGTAAGCATTTATTAAACACCTATAATGGGCTAGCACTGTGTGAAGTCATAGCATCCACAACCTTAAGAATTCACGCATTAGAGGGAACACTTTACCAAAGAATAATCAACAAGAAATAACCAACCAGAGAAATAAAAACAGGGGAAGAATGGAAAAATAGTCTAGCCTTTTAACATTTCCCTCTCCATTACATAATATAATGGGCCATAGCAAATAACTTCTCCTATCTGCATTATTAATATTACATAAGGCGTTACTGAACTCATTTGGCCTGAAGGTGGTTCTTCAATGGGAGGAAGAGAAGGTCCTGGAAAACAAAAAAGAAAGTAGATTCAATCAAAAACTGAGATGAGTACAATGATACCTATTAGTATTATTTTACCTTTTATCTTTTAAAAGGAAAACTCTTACAATTTTATTTTTTCTTATAAACTTCTAACTGACTGTTAAAGTTTTGTATTATCACTGAAGTTTTAGAAGTCTATCTGACATATGCAGTGGAAAAATGCAAGAAGCTTTCTTAATAAATACAGGAATAAGTCTCTGTTATTTGACATAGTTCCAGAAACACCAATGAGAGCAGTAAGTAAAGAGTTAACTACACTGTCCCTATTTGCTGATGACATGATTTACTTACAAATCAACAAATAACTACAATTAATTGCTTAAGTAGGTTACAAACTCACAAAAATGAATAGTATTTCCATATAGTGATAAAATTCAGAAGGAAAATGTAAAAGAAAAAAGTCTTATTTAAAGTAATTTCAAAATACATAAACTATATAGAAGTCAAAATTCCAAAGAACACTTAATACCTGTATAGATAAATTATTTTTCTGAGGGGTATTTTATAAGAATAATTTAATTAATGAGATGAATATTGATCAATTTTTCTCTATACATTAAAAAAATGGCTCAATGACCCTTTTTTCTTTCTTCTTTTTTGGCTATATATAATCACTAATACATTTCTCCCATTTAAATCCTCTCCAAAGTAGAGAAAAAACTTCTAACAATCATAGTAAAGCAAAAACAATGATCCACTTGTTGATCATGTTACAAGCTATATGTCTTCATATATAAGTGACGGTGAACCAATGGCAATGGGCACCAGAGCACACTCCGTGGGTATGCACTCTCCCCCACCCCCTGAGTTCACTACTAAAAAGGCAGAGGGATTCAGATGGAGCTGCTCCCCTCCCCTCTCCACTGGGCCTGATGACATTTTTTCACATCACTGGGAGCACTTCCTCCCTCCCCTGTGAGGGGTAATGGGGGCACACTTGGCACTTGGTTGGGGGGAGGGGCATAGCACACAGTCTGGGGAGTAGTGTAGGGGCCTGGTACTCCATCTCTAAAAGGTTCACCATCACTGATGTATAACATAATTTCATTACCTCTTTTGTTAGGATGTCTAGATTCTAGTCTAGAATCATACTTGATCATTATATTGATTTAAAGTACTTAGGTCTTTCAAAATTGTTTTTCTTTACAATGTTGTAGTTATTGTATAAAATGTCCTGATTCTGCTCACTTGGTTCTGTATCAACTTATAGGGGTATTGAGTTTTCATTGAAAATATCCCTTTATTTATTAATGACAAATACTCATTTATTACATTCATAAACATAATTTGTTCAGAAATTCCTCAACTGAACACCTTTTGTTTCTAATTACTTTCTATGTTGGGTTTTTTTTATAGTTGGTGAGATAAAAGAGCATGGAGAATGAAAAGTGACAACAAAGAGAAGGCTCAATCCTTATTTGGTTTTCTGTTTTTTCAGCAAGAGAAGATGCTCATGGAAATGAAAGAACAAAAATTATACCAATGAAGTTAATGCCCAAGTTAAGGAGCTAGAAAGAGTATCTAGCTGGCCTTGATGAATTCAAGTTACTTGATCCAGATGACCTACATCCTTGAGTCCAAAAAGAATTGGTGGATATGTGATTGTTAGGTCAGTGTCCGTGAAACATGAAAGATTATGGAAAATGAGATTTTTTTTTCCACTAGAGGGAAGATAAGAGTCAGCAAAGTATGGCTTGGCTTTAGTTGCAGGGAAAATACTAAAACAGATCACCAAGAGATGGTTGGCAAACATCTAAAAAGGAAAGTAATGATAACAAGGAGCCAGTACAGTTTCGTTAAGAACAAGTCAAATCAAACTGACCTAATTTCCTTTTTTGATAGGATTATTAAGCTAGTAAACTTGAAGAGAATACTGACATAAACTGATATAGTTTACCATATTTTAAGAGAACTTGAAAAATATCTCATACTATTTTTGTAGAGGAGATGGAAAGACAAGCATTAGATAAAATAATCAGATGGATTCAGAACTGTTTGGATTCAGAGAACAGTTGTTATTGTTTCAATGTCAATGTGGTAGGAGGTCTCTAGTGGTAAAATCTAGGTGTCTGCTTAACCCTATGCTTTTTGTTGTTGAGTTGTTTATCTGACTCTTCATGACCCAATTTTGGGGTTTTCTTGACAAAGATACTAGAGAAGTTTTTGTCATTTCCTTCTCTAACTCACTGTAAAGATGAGGAAACTGAGGCAAATGTGGTTAAGTGACTTGCCCATGGTCACACGCTTTGTAAGGGTCTGAGGGCAGATTTTAACCTAGGAAGATGAATTCCTGACTCTGGACCTAGCACTCTATCTACCGCACCACCTAGCTGCCCAGCTTTATGCTTTTACACATTTTAATCAGTGCCTTGTATGAAGGAGAGATGATATATGCTCAAACTTGTAAATGACAGAAATAGGAAATATCAACACAGTAAGAATCAGGATCCAAAAGAATGCTGATAGACTATAACACTGGATTAAACCTAGTAGGATGAAATTCAAATAGGATAAATGCAAAATTTCACACTCATGTACAAAAAGAAATCTACTTCATAAATAGGTAAGCCATGAACAGACAAGTTATTCTGAAAAACATCTGAGGCTTTTGTTGGAGTACAAGCCTAATGAATCAATAGTGTGATAGCACAAAGAGACTAACATGTCTTGAGCTGCACTAAGAAAAGCAGAGCTTTCAGGATTATGGAGTATTGTCCCATTTTACTCTGTGGTTCAAAAGACTGTATCTGGAATACTGTGCTCAACTCTGGGCCCACATTTCATGAAGGATATTAATAAGCCAGAGTATCCAGGAGGTCAGCTAGAATGGTACAGGGCCCTGGATCCAGGTCTGATGAAAATTAATTGAAGAATCTGAGGCCAGTTGGCCTGGGAAAGAGAAGAATCAAGAGTGATGGGTTATCTGTCACTGAACCTTAAAGGGCTGTTTTTTATGAAACAGATTAGACCAGTTCTGTTTTGGCAAAGAAGTCTAAGTTAGAAAGAGGCCAATTTAGGCTTGCTGTCACAGATACTAATGATGGGAGGTGTTCAAAGGGGTAATGGTCTGACTAAAGAGGTGGATGGTTCCCCCTCTTTGGAGGTCTTCAAGCAAATGTTAGACAAGCACATGCTGAGTATATTATAGTGGACTTCCCTTTGATGTTTGGGATGGCCTACATGACTTCTGAGGTCCCTTCCAACTCTCAAAATCTAAGATTCTATGAATGAGAAATTGCAATAACTAAGTGTGTCCCAGTACAAAGATATGAGAAATAAGCACCTTCTTCTCTATGCAGTGGTGGGGACTAGAGGGTGTAGAAAAATCATTTTGTTGGTTAGTTTTGCTGAACTGCTTTCCCCTCCTCTTTTTTAAATTCATTGTTGTTATAGAAGACTCCTCTCTGGGAGGGATGCATTCTGAAATGTGGGTGAGTGATATGAAGACAATAGATATTAATATTTATTTTTTAGAAAATATAAGTATTCTGAGGCTCACTTAAAAAAAGGGAAGGAGGAACTTCTCTAATCCCTTCAGAATTGTTCTAATCTAGTACAAAACTTTGCTTGTTGTAGGTAGGTATTTAATAGATGTTCACTGAATGAGTAAATACACCAAACTGTGTATTTTGAAGAGTGGAACAGCAAGGTATTTCGGTTGTCATTTCTCCAAGGAACAACCAGAAACACCTATCTTCACTAATGAGAGTCACAAGGAGAACAGTACACATCCTTTTCCATTTCCCTTCTTTCTGATAGTATAGTATTGTTAATATAAAAATTGGGAGTCTGGCCAGAGATTTTTAATGATTTATTATGGTTTATTGATAGAAAGGTGCAGGTGAGAGATGAAAGAGAAGCTGGAGGTAGGCTGAACAAAGTTTACCCTAAATATGGCATCCCCCACCCCCAAGTAAGTCCAAACTCGAAAGTAGAGACCAAACCTCTCTGGCCTCAATTTATTTAACTTTCTCTCAGCCTACTGACTCTCACATGTCACACCTTGTGAGCCAATGCCCTTCCTCCTTCCATTGAGCAGTCCCGGGGACACTCACCCTGCCTTTTTGTCCCCTTATTGTACCTTAATTGCTGGCTTTTCCACTCACCCCAGGGGCTCACCAGTTTAGATTCTATCCTTGTGATCAAGGTCCCCTTAATAATTTCCTTCACACAATCTCCCTCTTTGATTCTTTGGGAGACCAGCATGTTAAGTCTTCTCATTCTTGGTTTACCAGGAGATTAACATGTCTCCCCAAGGAATCATTCTACATATGGAGCCTATACATTTAAGATTCTCTCACTAGGGGGCATAAAATATTGAATTTAAAGTAAAACAGACTGAGGGGGTATGGGTGTCATCTGAAGGGAAGCCCCTACTCCTTAGAAGCATCTATCACCAAATATGCATGTCTGTCACAGGAATGGTCACTTTGGCACTCAGGGTATCATAGACTCTGGACAGCCCCTGGTATAACCAACATAGCCTCTAGGGTGTGTGTGCAGCCTGCCCCACTTGCCAGGCATTTAATCAACATGCTTTCCGTACCAAAATTTTTGGTAGGCACCCTTTGGCTTATATACCTTTTCAGCATTTGCAAATTGATTTATACTATGCCTAAGGCTGGGTATTATAAAGTCTGTCTTGTTATAGTGGACCAATTCACTAGATGGATAGAAGCCTTCACCAGTGCTCCCCAGTATCAGTACATGACTACTATATTGGCCAGGGGGATAAATCCAAGGCCAGGAATCTGGGTACTTGGTCAAGAACTAAGAGGTCAAGGCCAAATCCAGGAGCATCCTCCTCAGCAGTCCAGAGGTGTTTTGGGGCACTTCTGCCAAATTTTGGAATGATGGCAGTGATAGATTCTATTAGAAATATCTCTTGAGGTTGAAAGATTGGCTCAAGATACAGTTCAAGCCATCTCTCAGACTTCTAAGGCTATCTCTTTCCTGCAGGACAAGATTGACTTCTTAGCAAAAACAGTTATACAAAACCAGCTGGCTCTTGATATGCTTATAGCTGCATTGGAAGGTACGTGTGCCTTCATTAATCAATCTTGTTATTCTTATATAAATAGATCCGGTGAAATTGAGACAAATATCCATGAGCTTCAAAGGATTTTAAATGACATTCAGTAAATCACTGTAGAGACTCATGTGACATCTGATGATGCATGGTTGAATCTGTCATGGCTACAGGAACTGGTTCGTTTGCTACTATAACCAAATGAGTTTTTCTAATTCTGAGAATTGTGATGCTTTTTAGAATTTGTATTAGCTTATACCAAGCTTTTGTCAGGTGAAAAAACTATGTACACTTGCACTGCAGATCATGGTCAAATTAGACAGGAAATCTCTTTCTCACTTTTGGGGTGATAAATCTTTTTGTTATGCCTCTGTTCGACTGGCCCATTGTTTAATGGGATATGCAATATAATTTTCTTTTTTCTTTTTTCCCCTTCTTTCTTTCTAATTGAAATTTTTTTCCTTCTTTTTTAAAATATGAGTAAGTAGAATCAGTACTGATATTTTGATTTTGAAGGATAAGTTTACAATACCTATTAGCCCTGATAACTCTTCATACCCAAAAGCTTTAGACTATGGCAACCTGCCACTGGTGACTAAATATTATGAGACTTCAACTAATATTTTTTGTCTGATTTCAGAAGAAGGAACTGCTAATGAGCCACTGAAAAGTTCAAAGAAGCACAAAGTCAAGGAGACCAACAATCCCTGTTGGTGAGGATCTATGCCAAGGCAGAGAACTTGTCCCAGGGATTTGGGGAAGAAGTTATTTGGCAAACCCAAACACTGAACTTCCAGTTTATGCATTTATCTCTGGTTTTCACTTTGGCTTACTATCCATCCCTGTGACTGAAAGAGAATCAGACAAAGGAATCATATTTCCCTTTTACCTCAACTTTTTGTCCTTTTCTCTTTTGTAATATGGTAATTTTCTGTAGTCTGTAATGTATACAAGTCCTAGATGACAATGGGTAAGTGCAATATTGCCACAACTGTCCTGTGTGCTTGTAGGATATAGCTACCTCAACTGGATCTTGCTGATGAATCAAGGACCTGTTATGATTTTAATTTTTACTCACATTTTTATACATATAGGATTTTTATGTTTTTTAATCTGATTTTTCTCTCTCCTTGTTTTTAGAATTGATTCATATAGCTCAGCCATGCATCCTGGGGCAATTCTAGTGTTTGCATATACCCTCCTGAGGTGAGGATTTTGTAATTATCCTAAAATCCAAAGTTTAAGATCTTTTAAAGTAATTTCAGGAAAAAAAAATTCCAAACACTCTGGACCAGGAAAATGGATCTTCTGGATAAGATATTATAAGGATGCTTGCAGAAAATCACATACTACATCAAGAGATCCGGAGTGAACTTTTGGATATAATGAACTGATCTGTAGGGGGGGTGTTGAGATCCCCCAATTGGCTTTTTGTCAATGAGCCTATTGATCACTTTTTTGTTTCTCTTCCTTTTACTCCCAAATTATTGTAACTTCCTCTATGTAAGGTGCAATGTTTTATACCCCTTAGTGAGAGAATTTTAAATGTACAGACTCCATATGTGGAATGACTCATTGGGGAGACCTGACATGTTAATCTCCTGGTAAACCCAAGTGAGGCGATTTAACATCAAGAATCAGGGGTATGGGGGTGGGTGGGTATTAGGATTGTGTGAGGAAAATTACCTCCACCCCTCACCTCCAACCTAAGCATTTGGCATTAGCCTGACCTTCAGCATGCAATGTCACTATGGAGGGAGAAGTTAGGGGATTATATTAGTCTTGATCCAGGAAGCACAAGCTCTCTCTTTACTTCAAAGTTTGGCCCTCATTGCTGCTGGGGAAGTTAGCTAAATGGAAACGCCATATTTAGGGTAAGCTTTCTTTAAGATCAACCTACCTTCAGCTTCTCAGTCTCTCAGCTCTCAATTGTTACTTTCTAACAATAAACCATAATAAACCTCCAGCCAGACTCCCAATTTTTATCTTAATACTATCACTTCTATTGTTCTAATGCTTAGGGGTATAAAAGATGGTGGGTGAATAGCATCATAACAAAGTAAGATTTATACAAAAAATGCTAAATGAAGAATTACTGAACCTGGTTGTCTTGAGACAGGTGGCTTTGTTTGAGAAGTAACAGTTGTTCCTAGAAAAGTCCCCAAAAGAAAGGCATATTTAATAATTTAAAAAAAAATTTTAGGAACCACTACTCTAATTTCATCAGTATAGATATTAAAAGTTTTGTTCTTTTAATCTCCAGAAACAAAAACTCCAATTTCTCTTTGCCTAATAAACTTGAATTATTATTGACCATTTGCTATTCTTTTCTATTTAATAATTTTTAACTCCATTGCCATGGAAACTTTACAAACCTATATTAAGTGCTCAGCTCCTATGAAAAACTGCAAAAATCAAATTAAATACATAATAGATTGCTTGATAGCGTGAAATACAATCATGAGTTCACAATGGACACAAGAGTATAGATGAACTGCTAAAAAGTAAAAGTGATAATAAAATAAAATGAATCCTTATAAAACATAGCTGTGTTATATATACATATATATAAACAAATGCTATATATATATGTGTGTGTGTGTGTGTACACACATCTATAAGTAGAATATATTTATGGGATATTACCATATCCATATCCCATTTGGGAATCTTAGTCAGAAGATTCATTCAATTGCAGTATATATCAACACATAGGAATAACTCCTAGCTCAGATATTTTATAGCTTGCTCAGGAGCAAAAAATATCATGATATATTTTTTATCACTGTTGACAAAAAATAACATTTTTTAAAGCATTTTTTTTAAACTCTTACCTTCTGTCTTGGAATCAATACTGTGTATTGGTTCCAAGCAGAAGAGTACTTCAAGGGAGTTTTAATCCCTTCAACTTTGGGACCACATCTTTCTTAGGCCTCATTTCCTCATCTATAAAATGAGGGGACTGAACTAAATAGTTTCCATGGTCCCTTCTAGCTATGCTTCTATGACTGAATGAAATGTCCAGGTATCATTTGAAGAAGTGGACCAATATCCCAATTCCTTCTCCCAGCAATAGGTTCAGAGCAAGAACAGGAGAAAGTATTAGGTGAGTGCTTGTGATACTGCACTGGTCATGTGAGAACAGTTCTCAGACCTAGAACACCTCCACAGTTCAGAACACAATAAACAGAGTGAATTCTGAAAAATTATGATGAATTCCACAAAAGGCACCACCATGTTAGCTTATGGAAGATAAGTGAGCAAGTCACTAAATACCATTGGAAATAAACACTGGAGGGGATGGAGGTGGGAAGAATTGAATCTTGGCCTTTCTTTCTTCCCTTTTCTTTCTTTAAAACTTACTTTTGGTCTTAAAATTAATATCAAGTATTTATTCTAAAGCAGGGGAACAGTGAGGGCTAGGCAACTGGGGTTCACTTACCCAGAGTTACACAAATAGTAAGTGTCTGAGGCCAAATTTAAACCCAGATTCTCCAGGCCTGGCACTCTGCCCACTGTGCTACCTAGCTGCCCTTCTCTTTTCTCTTTTTACTACACATCTTATTTCATTTGTATCACCACTGCATTTTGCATTCAATGAAAATAGTGAATGAATGATAACCCAAAGTACTATAAGATTCTTTAAAAATATATATTAAATGAGGAATTACTGAACCTGGACTACTTGTGGCAGGTGGTGCTTGACTGGAAGGAAGAACAGGTGCTAGAAATTCAAAAAAGGAAAGTAGATTATTTTTAAAAAGCTTAAGAGTCACTGATCTTAATATAAAGTAAGAGTTCTATCTTTTCCATAAATAAAAATTCCTGCAATTTTTCTTCATTGTAAGTTCTTCATTATAAGTGCCAGGGACTATGTTAAGAGCTAGGAATACAAAGAAAGACCAAAAAAAAAAGAAAAATTTTGTGAGTTGAAAGAAGGGAGTGAGGTAGGAAGGTAGGAGAAGGAAGGGAAATGAAGGTAAAGGGAATAGGAGGAAGGTAGATGAGCTGGTAGTCCCGAGCTCTGGTGGGAAATTGACCCAAACCCATAGGAGCTCAACAAAAATCAGGCTACAACTTTAGGGATAGAAAAGCTGGGTTTATTTAGATTAGAAAAAGTTAGGTAAGGGAGAAGGCAAGGAATTAGATCTCCAAGGGGACCAAGGCTCTCCTCGATTCTCAAAAAAAGGCGCTTCTGGTGGAAAAAGGAGCCAAAAGCACCGGCGCCTCTCTCTCTTATACTTTCTCAGACACATCCCACAAAGGAAGTGGGATGTGTCTGAGGAAGCTGTGGTAGAGTCCTGGGAGAACATTTTTAAACTGCACACCTTTAAGGAAACTCTGAGTTCTCAAGGTGCTCACAATCAAATGGGGGAGACAACATATAAACAACTTTGTTCAAACAAGGTATGTGTGTAAATGCATGCATACATATACATACATATGTGTGAGACAAATTAGAAATAACCAACAGAGGGAAGAAACTAGGATTTAGGGGAATAGGAAAAGTTTTCTTGTACTTAGAATTTTGGCTCAGTCTCAATGGAAGCCAGAACACAGAGATAAGTCAGGTATAGAGGACAGTAAGTAAAATCCCTCAAGTTAGGAGATGGAGTATCTTGTGGGAGGCAAAGCAAAGGGGGTCAGTGCCATTGGATCATGGGAGTACACAAGAGAGTAGGAGAGTGTATTTAAGAAGTCTGAAAAGTAAAAGAGGCTCAAGTTATGAAAGATTTTGAACATTAAACAGAGGACTTTATATTGGATCTTGCAGTTGATAAAGAGGGCATTAGAGCTGAATGAAGGGGGAACTAAGATGGCAGCATAGAAGGAGGAGCCTTCTGAATCTCCTTCCAACTGATTACAAAATGTCTAAAAAGGACAGAAATCAAAATCAGACAAATAAAGGGGCTCTCCCACTGGATGCAGCCTTAAAGGTAGGCAGTGTTTGGGGATCCCCATGCTATAAGGGGGAGAAAATACACTTATCAATTGGCAAGCTGATCACTCTTCCCCCATACCATCTACTGCACCAGAGTCAGAGCGAGGGTCAGGGCAATCTCTAAATTCTTGGGGGCGGCTGAAGGCACAAAAGACTTAACCATAAGGACAGTGGGAAGGCCTTGGCAGCGAGACTTGGGACCCAAGGCTGAAGGGAGCAGAGCCTGGGCAGCAGAATGCTGAGCTTGGGCAGAAGCGAGGCTGGCCACAGCTGAGGCAGCAGGGGCTGGAAAGATAGCCTTAGGGCAAAACACTTTAAAGCTTGCTACACACAAAAAAAATCACAGATTTACCTGCCCTCATTCAGACTTCTGACAGGGAAGGGAAGATACTACCAAGGCGAAGCTGTGCAAGACAGAAGCTAAGAAAACAATGACCACCAACATGCAAGAACTCTAATCCTCTAGTGGCAAAAGAAATAAGCAACAGCAAAAAAAACTCGACCCTGAAAAATTTCTATGGAGAAAAAGAGCAAAATACAGAAGCAACAGCAGAGAGTGAAAAAAACAAGCAAACACATCCAAACTTTCCCCCCAAAATGGAAATTTGTCACAAGCTCTCGAGGAACTAAAAAAGGAATTCAAGAACCAAGCAAGAAAGCTAGAAGAAAAATGGGATGAAAAGTGGGAAAAAGAAATTAAAGTAATACAAAAAGAAAATAACAGCTTAAAAAACAAAATTACCTATATGGAAAAAGAGACACAGAAATCAAATAAACAAATTGGAGACCAGAATTGACCTGCTGGAAGCCATGAAAAGCAGGACAGATCAAACCAAAAAGGAAAATCTAAAGATCATAGGCTGAAAATCAGTCTTTAAAGACTAGAATTGGGTAAGAAGAAGCTAATGACCTCACAAGACAGCAAGAATTAATAAAGCAAAATCAAAAGAATGAAAAAATAGGAGGAAACATGAAATATCTCATTGAAAAGAAAAATGACCTGGAAAACAGATCCAGGTGAGACAATTTGAGAATTATTGGTCTACCTGAAAGCCTAGAACAAAATAAAATCCTTGACATCATATTAAAGAAATGATCCAAGAAAACTGCCCCGATATTCTTGAACAAGAGGGCAAAATAAACATTGAAAGACTCCATAGAGCACCCCCTACAATAAATCCCCAAAAGATGACACCCAGGAATGGTATATCCAAATTCAAAACCTTCCAGGCCAAGGAGAAAATATTTCAAACAGCCAGAAAGAGACAATTCATATGTCAAGGAGGTCCAGTCAGGATTACACAGAATCTGGCAGTCTCCAAACTAAAGGACCGCAAGGCTTGGAATATAATATTCAAGAAGGCAAGAGAATTGGGTCTACAACCAAGAATCACCTACCCATCAAAACTGACTATATACTTTCAGAGGAAAGTATGGGCACTTAACAAAATAGAAGATTTCCAAGCATTCCTAAAGAAAAGACCAGAACTAAATGGAAAATTTGATGTCCAAATACAAAATTCAAGAAAACAAGAAAAAAGGTAAATGAGAAAAAGGAGGGGAAAATTTTAAGGGCTTCAGTAAGGTCAAACTGATTATATTCCTATATGGAAAAATGATATCTATAACTCTTAAAAATTGTTTTCATTATCATAGTAGATAAAAGTATTATTCAATAGGCAGAGATTATGGTATCAAAAATGGTTTAATATTAGGAAAACCATCCACATACATAATTGACCATATCAACAACCAAACTAATAGAAATCACATTATTATCTCAATAGATGCAGAAAAGACCTTTGACAAAATATAGCACCCATTCCTATTGAAAACACTAGAAAACATAGAAATAGAAGGGTCTTTACTTAAAATAATAAATAGTATTTATTTAAAACCATCAGTAAATATCATCTACAATGAGGATAAGTCAGATGCCTTCCCAATAAGACCAGGAATGAATCAGGGAATGCCCATTATCACCACTACCATTTAATATTGTACTAGAAATGCTATCAGTAGCAATTAGAGAAGAAAAAAAATTGAAGGGATCAAAGTAGACAATGAGGAAACTAAATTATCACTCTTTGCAGATGACATGATAGTATACCTAGAAAATCCAATAAAATCAACTAAAAAAACTAGTAGAAATAATCATTAACTTTAGCAAAGTTTCAGGGTACAAAATAAACCCACATAAAAAAATCATCAGCACTCCTATGTTTCCAACAAAACCCATCAGCAAGAGAAAGAGAGACTCCATTTAAAATTACTCTAGACAAGATAAAATACCTGGGAATCTACTTGCCAAAAGAAATTCAAGAATTATATGAACATAACTACAAAACACTCTTCATACAAATAAAACTAGATATAAACAATTGAAAAAACATCAATTGTTCATGGGTAGGATGAGCTAATATAATAAAAGTGACAATCCTACCAAAATTAATTTACTTATTCAGTGCTATACCTATCAAACTACCAAAACACTTTTTTTCATAGAATTAGAAAAAATTATTACAAAGTTTATCTGGAAGTATAAAAAGATCAAGAATATCAAAGGGAAATAATGAAAAAAAATGTGAAGGATGGAGGCCTAGCTTTACCAGATCTCAAATAATACCATAAAGCAGTGATCATCAAAACTACAGTACTGGCTTAGAGATAGAAGGATGGATCAATGGAATAGACTTGGAGTAAATGACAGTAGTAAGATAGAGTTCGATAAACCCAAAGATCCCAGCTTTTGAGACAAGAACCCACTATTTGACAAAAACTGCTGGAAGAATTGGAAAACAATATGACAAAATTAAGCTTAGATCAACATCTTACACCCTATACCAAGATTAACTCAGAGTGGGAAATAACTTAAGAGGGAAATCATAAACAAATTAGGTGAACATAGAATAGTATATCTGTCAGATCTATGGGAAAGGAAGGAATTTCAGACCAAGCAGGAGATACAAAATGTAAAACTAATAATTTTGATTATATTAAATTAAAGTTTCTCTACAAATAAGACCTATGCAACCAAAATTAGAAGGGAAGCAACAAATTGGGGAAAAAAATCTTTATAACAAAAACCTCTGACAAAGGTTTCATTTCTCAAATTTATAAGGAGTAAGTAAATTGTACAAAAAATCAAGCCATTCCCCAGTTGACAAATGGTCAAGGGACATGAATAGGCAGTTTTCAGATAAAGAAATCAAAACTATCAATAAGCACATGAAAAAGTATTCTAAATCTCTCATAATTAGAGAAAAGCAAATCAAAACAATACTCAGGTCTATCACCTCACACCTAGCAGATTGGCCAATATGACAGTAAAGGAAAATAACAAATATTGGAGGGGATGTGGCAAAATCGGGACACTAATGCATCGCTGGTAGAGTTGTGAATTAATCCAGCCATTCTGGGAGGCAATATGGAATTATGCCCAAAGGACTTTAAAAGACTGCTTGCCCTTTAATCCAGCAATACCATTGCTGGGTTTGTATCCCAAAGAGATAATAGAGAAAAATACATGTACAAAAATATTCATAGCTGCGCTCTTTGTGGTGGCAACAAAATTAGAAAATGAGGGAGTGTCCCTCAATTGGGGAATGGCTGAACAAATTGTGGTATATGATGGTGAGGAAATACTATTGTGCTGTAAGGATTGATGATCTGGAAGCTTTCCATATGAAGTGGGAGAATTTCAATGAACTGATGCAGAATGAAATGAGCAAAACCAGAAGAACTGTATATAGAAAGTAAAACATTGTGGAAAAATCCATTGTAATGGACTTTGCTACCAGTAGCAATGCAACAAACAAGGACACTCCTGAGGGACTTATGTAAAAGAATGTTATCCGCATTGAGAGAAAGAACTGTGGGAGTAGAAATGCAAAAGCAAAACAAATGACATCACTTATCACATGATATATGGGTATGTGATTTGGGGTTTAGGCCTTAAAAAAATCACTCTATAGTAAAAATGAATAATATGGAAATGGGTATCATTTGTACAATCCAGTGGAATGGCTAGTTGGCTCTGGGAGGGGGGAGGGAAGAATGGAGGGAAAGAAAATAAATCTTGTAAAAATGGGAAAATGTTTAAAAATAAAGTGAAAAAAAATTTTTTTAAGAGTTAAATGAAGGGGGAGAGGGGGAGAGCAACATGATTAGACCTGCAATTAAGGAAGATCAATTTGACAGTGTGCTGGAGAAAGACTTGAGGCAGGGAGACCAACCAGCACACTATTGCAAGTCTAGGATATAAAGTAAAGAGTACTAGAGGAAGTAGTAATAATAGAGGAATAGTAGTGTCTTTTACAAAAAATGTTTAAAGATATAAAAACAGGATTGGGTAACATATTGGAAATGAGGGAATAAGAAATGAGCAAGGAGTAGAGGATGACTCCTAGCCTGCAGCTTGATGAACTTGGCAGTAATGTGGAGCACCAACTGTAGATTGTCTTGAGGGGAATTTAGCCACAAAATGGAAGAGGTGTGGGATAATAGCTAGGAAGAATGAACAAATTAAATAAGGATTTTTGGAGGAAGGGGGAGACATGACCATATTTGAAGGCATTAGGAAAGCAGCCAGTAAGCAGGGTGAAATGAAGATTAATGATTAAGTCTGGATAAAAGGGTCAACCTTCAAGAAGAGCAAACTCCTCATGAAAGATAAAAGTAAAGAAGGAGAGAGAAAGAGAAGGGGTACAGGGGATATAAGATTTTTAAAGGAATAAGAGGGAGTTCTTGGTAAATATGGGGCAAAGTTCTCAGCTTGGAGAGTAAGGGGAAAGGAAGTAACAAGTTTTAGGAGGGATAAAAAGATCTGGAAAAGCTGCTGTGGTGAGTGAATAGTGATTGCTTAGGGAGGCATAAAAGAAATGTCTTGCAGGAGTGAAGGCCCATTTGAGAGTGTGAGTGTGAAACCCCCTACACACTTTTATGATTATAGTAGTATTAGCCCTTATGATTATTTTAATAACATAATCATTAGTTTTGAGTGAATAGCCAAAGTGACATATTTGCTTTATAAAAATTATAAGGATTAGCTAAGAAAGATACAGTTTAGGGTGGTATCAAATCTTGTTTACATCCTTTTCAGCTTAGGCTTATAACCAAAAGTCACTACCAAGCTCACCACACCCTGCTTGGGTGCAAGCACAAGATGGTCACACAGGCAGAGGGCCCCTCTTGTTTCTCTAAATTGCTGACTCCTAATTATTGTCAGTAAGAGACACCAAGAGTGTAAGGACCTTTAAAAGGTCAGCAATAATAAATAATAGCCTCATCACCCAAAGTGATCTTTTACAATCACTTGCTTAATCAGAAGGTGTATCACTAATTAAGTACCACCTAACTGAAAGATTTTAGCATCTTTTTCTATTTTTGTATCACTGTCACAATGTCCTAAGATTTCTCTCTATAAAAAAGGCCATGTCCTAAGGCTCAGGGTCTCTGGTTCTGATGGGACCAGGGTCCAGCTTTATTGTGAAGTGGGCCTCCTCTCAATAAACCTATTATTTAGCTTGGAGTCCTGTATTGGTGTGATAAATTTTCACCACAGGATTATAGAACATAAATCTGTAGAGGGCCTACTTAGCACAGTTTCATGAGTTTTTCCAGCTTTATTTCAGCACGTGAGCAGAACAAAAGGCAACAGACAATGATAACAACCTAAGTCTGAAGTCTAGCAGAGGAAGACTAGAAAGGGCATAAGAGCCCCAAGAAAAGAGACCAGTACAGTGCTGAATTAACTCACCAATACATTAACAGCTGGGCAGGGGGGGCAAGTAGACAATGTATGGGTGATGACCCATAAGAACGGAGAAGTGGAAGGATTGGAGGCTATGGTATGAACAAAGAATAAAGTCTGAGGCTGTGACAAGAGGGAGAGGTAGAATGACACAAATTGGGATCACAGAGGGAAATGATGGGCCTGATGGTGAAATACTTAAGTGAAGGGAAGATCAGGGGTATGGCTGTCTCGAGGTGTAGCTGATATAGAGTAGAGAATCAGGACACAGCAAAAACATATGCTGAAGAAAGTAGAGAGGAGAGCTTTTAAGAGACTATCAGTGAGAGTGCTGGAGTCCCATAGTATGGGGTAGGAGTTGGGGAGTGGAAAGAACTTGAGCCTGACAATGAACTCAGTGAGAAAAGAAGAATGTTCTAGATGTTGGTAGAAAACTGCTAGCAGGATCTTAATTAATATATATGGAGTGAGTGAACTTTAAAGGAGGAGAGGTTACTGAATGAATGGTGGTGGCAAAGTGATAGCCAAAAGAGGCAATAGAAAAGCAAGGGGGATCCCAAATTCCCCCACCATGACCATGATGGAGGGTATGAATGAAAGTAAAACCAGAGGTTGTGACCAGAAGGGAGCCAGTTTCAAAGACGGAAGGAGAGAGAAAAAGTTTAAGATAAAAGCAAGAGTCTTACCTTACTAGTATTTTAAGAGCACAGTAGGAGGGGGAGGTAGATCTTGAATGGAATGGGCATTAAGGTGGTGAACAGAATAAGGGAGATTGATAGGAATAAGGAAATGGCCAATGGTGTACAGAAAACAGTTTTAATGACAGGTAGGGACAAAGAATCACTGGAATGGACAGAAATCTGGTCTAAACACTGGGAAAATCTAGGTCCAAGTCCCACCTACATATGAAACATCTGCTTTGTATAATTAGAACTTGTTCCCTAGGACTCTAAATCCCAGCTTCCCATGTTCCTTCTCATGTTAAGTGCTAACATGGGAGGATATAAGTTTTGTGTAGCTCCCCTCCTTGTGCTCTTCTGGGAACGAGGCTGTGGAGGCTGAAGGTGAGAGCTTGGCAAGAAATTTTACCCACATGTTTTTTTCCCTCAGGCTTTTACTTTTGTTCTTTTTATTTCTTCTACTTCAAGTGATTATTAATAAATTTTATAAAATACTTAAGAGTTATTGGATATTAATTTTAATCTTACAGCTTCAATGCACTTAATTAACACAAAACATATAAACATAAATGGAAATAGAAAGTCTTATTGTAGGGGAGTGAAGGCAAACACTAAAACCAGGAGAATAAAATAACCTCAAATAATAAATAGAAGTTGAGTTGAGCCTTGAAAAATATTAAGAATTAAATCAGGTTACACTGGCAAATGTATAACAACAACAGTAAATGGGTACAAGTTGCACAAGTGAAAAATAATTATTTCTATAGTTACTATGTGTTATTACTCATATTAGAAATAACAAAGTGGAAAGAAGTGAAAAAAAGACTTATTTTTATACCTTTAGTACAAATTGGCAGTGCAGGCTTCCACTTATTATCAGCTTCACAGGTAATCTTGCTATTATTCTGTAAGATATAACCCTCTTTACATTCAAAAAAAATTGTGTCCTTATAAGTATGAGAGGATCCAAATCCTGATATCTGGACTGCGTTGGGAACGTATGGAGTTGTACATTTGACCACTAAAAAAGAAAATTTAGAAAGTTCTTGAAAAGTTTGTTATGAAGAGGTAGGAATAGAGCAGTAGTTGGTATATGTGTAATGGTACCTTGAGGACAGAAAAAGCAGAAATAGGAAACTATTCACAACAGCAAAAAGCAACAAAATAAATGATGAGCATGATTAAAATAAAGTAAATAACATTTTGATTCCAGATATATTAGATTCCAAAAAACTCATGATGCAACAGAAAGATCACTGGATCTGGATCATTGGATTTGAAGTAAGGAATTTAGGATTAGGAGTAAAGGATACTTTACATTCCTTCTCTCCTCCTATTAAACCTCGTGTGGGTTTGGATATACCACCTCCCTTCACTGAGACTTAAGTTTTCTCATCTATAAAATAAGAGTTTAGATTAAGTGATATCCATTGTTCCTTCAAGTCTTGAATTCCATAATGCAATCAATTCTTATTTCAGGAACAAATACCATTAAAAAAATCTTTCATTTCTGAAGTCTCCATCAGCTCTTCCTCCACAAATAAGAAACATATTATACAGATGAAGTCATACAAAGCATATTTCCACATTAACCATGTTGCAAGAAATGACAACAAAAATAATGTGAAAGAATATATGCTCCAATGTGCACTCAAAGTTCAATTCTCTTTCTGGAGGATCATGAATCCTTTGGGATTGTTAAAGATCACTGATTTAATCAAAAAGAGTAAGTTATTCACAGCTGATCCTTATTACAATATTGCTGTTATTGTACAGATGGTTTTGCACATTTCCCTTTGTACCAGTTCATATAAATCTTCCCAGATTTTCTGAAACCATCCCATTCATCATTCTTGTAGCACAATTGTTTTTCCACCATAAACATATACCACAACTTCTTCAGCAATTCCCCAATCAATGAGTGTCTTTTTCAATTTCCATTTCTTTGCCACCACAAAAAGGTCTTACATTTTTGCATATATGGGTCCTTTTCCTTTATCTCTTTGGGGTACAGACCTAGCAGCAATATTGCTGGTTCAAAGACTATGTACAGTTTTATAGCCTTTTGAGCACAGTTCCAAATTGTTCCCCACAATAGCTGGACCAGTTCAGAACTCCACTAATGGTGCATTAGTGTCCCTATTTTTCCACACCCCCCTCCAGCATATCATTTTCCTTTTATGTCATGTTAACCTATCTGATAGATGTGAGATGGTATCTCAAGAGCTGTTTTAATGGGCATTTCTCTAATCAGTAGTGATTTAGAACATGTTATCAATATAACTATTGAAAGCTTTGATTTCTTCTTCTGAAAACTGTCTTTTCACATTCTTTATCATTTGGTCAACTGAGGAATAATTCTTATTTTTGTAAATTAGACTTTGTTCCTTATATAGTTGAAAAATGAAATCTTTATCAGAGAAATTTGTTGGAAAATCTTCCCTACCTCCTGGTATCCTAACTTTGGTTACATTGGTTTTTTTTGTGCAAAAACTTTAACATAATTAAAAATTACCTATTTTATGTTCTATGATTCTTGCCATCTCTTGCAATCATGAACTCCATCATTATTCAGGGATCTGATAAATTCTTTACTTATATAGTATACATTTTGAGCTTATCTTGGTATATGGCATGAGAAGTTTGTCTATGCCTAGTTTCTGCTGCACTGCTTTCTATTTTTCCCAGCAGTTTGTCAAATAGAGTTCACAAGTCAATAGCTTGGAACTTGGGTTCATCAAACACTAAGTTACTATAGCCATTTCTTTCTGTATATCTATTTTTCATTTTATTATTATTATTTTTAACCCTTACCTTCCATTTTGGAGTCAATACTGTGTATTGACTCCAAGGCAGAAGAGTGGTAAGGGCTAGGCAATAGGGGTTAAGTGACTTGTCCAGGGTCACACAGCTGAGAAATGTCTGAGACCAGATTTGAACCTAGGACCTCCCATCTCTAGGCCTGGCCCTCAATCCACTGAGACACCCAGCTGCCCACTGTATATCTATTTTTTAATCCAGTACCAGACAGTTTTGATTAATACTACTTTGTGGTATAGTTTGAGATCTGGTGCTATAAGGCTGCCTTCTTTTACTTTTATTTTATTCCCTTGATATTCTTGATCTTTTGTTCCTTCAGATGAGTTTCACTATTTTTCTAGCTCTATAAAATAATTTTTTGGAGCTCTGATTCATATCGACAAATGCCATCTTATTGTTAGTTTTCCTATTCACTTATCTCTTTATTTCCTGGGTTGTTTAGCCTCTGGGACTTAGCCCTATTGACTTAAGTGTTCAATAAATGAACAGTAACGAGTTGAATATAGTTTTGTTCATGGAAACTTTTTTTCATGCCGAGTTGATGGGTCAATGAAACCATTTACATAATTTATGATAAATCCCTACTATTAATTAAAAGAATAAAATTTTGTAATGAAATTACTGTTTGTTTTAAAATATAAAGTTTCTCTATAATTTTAAGTGTCAAGATAGAGTGGTCTGTGGAAAGAAATACAAATTACTTTTTGAAAGATCTTGAATCAAAGGCATTTGGTAAAAGGTTAGACCTCAAAAAGCATATGCTATATCATCTCAAGACTTAGGAATATGTAACATTTCCAGAACAGAATCAAATTTTAATTTGTACCAGCCAAACCAAATTAAGTTAAAAGAAAAAATTTAAAAGAAACATAGGACAAGAATATTATTTCTACTCCTACAAATTGCTAAACCCATTATGATTATTTTCAAAATAGTGTTTTACTATTTATAGATCAAGAAGGAAAAAATCCTAAAGAAATCCATCACCTTTACATTCAGGAGGTGGCTTATTCCAGTCTCCATTTTCAGCACAAGTAATGGTGGCTTCTCCAATAAGCGAAAATTTATCTTGAGCACGTAAATCACACTGATAAGTCACTGCCTCACCATAGGTAAAGACATTCTCGTGGCCACCATTGTGCTTCCCATTGTCGATATTTGGAGGTGGTAAACAAGAAACAACTTATGGGAAAGAAAAAAATTAAATATAAGAATTTTCTTTTATTCACTTGCTGAACCAAAAATATTACAATCAAGGGGCCAGGAAACCTTAATCATTTAGCTGAAACTCCATCTAGGGTTATACTGGCCCAAAGAGTTTGAAGCCCTTACATGAAGGGGGTGGTAAAGGAGTATGTTGAGAGAAAGCCAAAAACAGTCTTCATCCCAGGGTGTCAAGCCAGTTTTATTATTATTACTGAAATCTGCTTGGCAGGGAGATGACACTCATTTTTCATGCCCTATAAACAGCTTGTGCCAGACTCCTAGGTGAGAGCACTATAAGCACCATCCTGGGATACCTTTTTTGGTGAATAAGTAAAACCCAAGTTTTGTTTCAGAAAAGGATCCAGCCAACAGAAGAGACTGTGGAAGAGATGGTATGGAGTCATGCATGTTAGGCCTTAGGACACTTTATCTACTATGTACAGTGAATGTCATCTCCAAGAAAAAACTACATAGGCTTAACGAAATCAGGAGGGGGAAGAAGGGGAAGTGAGTCTTTAAAAAGTGCAGCTCTAGAAGCAGAGGAAGAGCAGGAGCTGTGAAGCCTCCTAATTCTTATTGTGGGTACCACCATTCTCTCAAGTACCCAGGTTTACAACCCTGGAATTGGCCTTTAACCTGTCCTTCTCCCAAACCCCTGCCCCATATCTGGTGACTTTCCAAGGCCTGACAATTCTACTTCTTTGACATTCATTCTCTTTTCTGCATTCAGATGGCCAATAATCTTTTACCTATTGTCACTCTTGGTGTGCTTTTGTATAGTCTGACCCTTGTGCATGAAATCCCTTCTGCAGCTCTCACTCTTCTCTCTCCCACCCACATCTCTTAGATTCCTTCTATTCATTTAAGATCCCCTTCAGGTGCTACCTCCTCTAGGATTCCTTCCCTGATCCCAAAGTTGTTAGTTTGCTCTTCTTCCTCAAATGATCACTTTTCTGGATTCACATGCTGTCAAGCATACAACACAAAATCTAGAGGGCAGGGATTATTTCATTTTTGTCTTGATGTCATGTTTTTGACTTTGCACATAATATGTATTTAATAAATATTCGTTTCCCTAAAATTAGGAATAAACTGAAGAGAACAAAGCCTAACTAGACTCTTTGTCTCTCTATTCAAAGTAATCTTTCCAAACTTTTTCCCAATTCATTATGTTTTTAAAAAGCCTGAAATTTAACATAGTATAATTACTTTTTTTAAACCCTTACCTTCTGTCTTAGAATCAATAGCAATAAGGGCTAAGCAAATGGGACTAAGTGACTTGCCCAGGGTTACACAGCTAAGAAATATCTGAGGCAAAATATGAACCCAGTACCTCCAACTATCTTTCTAACCATCCAAGTCTGTCATCCTGACTCTTCATTCTCCTCCTTCCTCTGTCTCCAGTGAGTTAATTCTATTTCAAACCTCTTCTCTCTATCCATATGGTCACTCTAATACAAGTATTTACCATCTCTTACCTAGATTATTGTTATAATCTTCAAATATCTGACCTCTTTGCTTCTAGTTTCTCTATTCCAATCAACCCTTCACTGAGTTGCCAAAATAATCCTCCTAAATCACAGGTCAGTCACTTAACTATCTTGCACAAGAATCCTTAATAGCTCTGTAGTATCTTAAATATCAAGATAATACGAACTCCTTAGCTTTACACTTAAATCCTTTCACAGTCCGGCTCCAGCCTGCGTTTCGAGACTTATTTCAAAAACTCCCTTTATAATTCTAGGTTTCAGCTAAACTGGCTTACTTGCTGTTCCCTGAACCCTAAATTCCATGTCTTGCCTCTATACCTTAGGGTTTCCCTTATATCTGGAATACCCATCTTCTTTACTACCAAAAATGTTTAGATTTTCTTCAAAGTCTGACTCAAGTACCATTCTTCCCTCTCTAACAGTAGAAAGCTTTTCCTGATTCTCCTAGTTGCTAGGGCCTTCTCACTCTTCAACCCATCTTATAGTTCCTTAAAGCTATATCTCATCTTCCTCTTAAACAATACCCCCAGTCAAAGGTCTTTATATCTGTGGTGCTTAGCACTGCTGGCCCTTCATAAATGCTTGTATTATTGAGCTGAAACATTCAGTATGAATTCGTTCCAACTGTTTTTGTTCCTAGCTAAGATGGCAACATACAAGGAATAGAATATCTGATTGCAGAAAAGGAAAGAAGAGCAAGTGGATCATTTCAGAGTAGAGTATTCTGGAAGTGGATCTGGATGCAAAGTGTCAAGAGTTTTGGGGCAGCATGAAGGTAACTAAGAGATGGGAAGATGTAAAAAGGAAATATGGCCTGTTGCTAAATTTTGCTTCATGTTTGTCCTTTCCCCAAGAAATGATACTCTCTTTCTTCTAAACATTTAAGACAAAGAACTCAGGCTAGTATTATTAGTATAAGTCAGTTACATCATGATTAAATATATTTCTGTGAGCTAACCTAGGACACTGTTACAGTTTAGAAATTAATGCTTGAAATATAAATAATTTATAAATTGGGGATTACGGGCATTTACCGGCACACCATCCCAGGTCATTTGGAGATTATTAACACTTCAGTATGGATTTCAATTTACATTTTGAATAACAGATAAAATTAAAAGATGAACATCATGCAACTTACAAGTTCATATCCAAAGGCTACTTAAATTTATTAATCAATCATTTACTTACTTTCACAAAACGGAGGTTCACCACTCCATAAAACTTGGTTGTTAGAAATGGCACAGAGCCTAACAGCATCACCTATTAAACGATAGCTGAAGAGAAAATGTTATATGTTATATGACTTCTAGGATAATATAAGAGATTGGTATGTAACTCCATCTTGATAAACTATAGTTACATCAAAGCTTTGATAAAGGTTCAAAAAGTATATCATGGAAATGGCAACTGAAACTTTGCAATTTAATCACACAAAGACACCTATAAGTGCCACTATGCCCAACCTTTAGATAGACTTAATATTAGACTATAAGAATTAAAAGTCAACAAGAATCTTGAAGCTTCTGACCTTGCTGGACAGTTTTACTCAATGTTTCCTCAACTAATTTTTAAAATCTCAACGTTTAACTTATATTGTTTTGTTGCTGATCAGTTCTATCTGACTCATTGTGATCCCTCTCGGGATTTTCTTGGCAAAGATACCAGAGTGGTTTATCATTTCATTCTTAAGCTCATTTTATAAATGAGGAAACTGAGGTCAACAGAATTAAGCAATTTGCTCACACACAGCTGGCAAGTATCTAAAAAAGGATTTGAACTCAGGGCTTCCTAACTTCAGGCATAGTGCTGGAGGCACTGCATTACATACTTTTTACCTGAACTTGCATACCTTTCCCCATCCTTTCTACCTAATTTTTCACGTCATTCCAGGGATAGTCATCTCATTTACAAAATCTCTCCTGTGTGATATGCAGAAATGGGCAGCCATTTTCTGTAGGTACAAAATAGCAGTTTGCCACTTTGGAACACAGAACCTGGCAAAGCACCACCCCAGGGCATGTGCC
Organism: Gracilinanus agilis; assembly: GCF_016433145.1. NCBI lineage: Eukaryota > Metazoa > Chordata > Mammalia > Didelphimorphia > Didelphidae > Gracilinanus > Gracilinanus agilis. Next base: position 112,106,920 of record NC_058133.1, on the reverse strand, counting down.
AAGGTGACAGTTAAGGACAGGGTATAAATTAAGGTCCACAAACCCCTGGGACTTCTCTTCTTTCTCTCATATCCTTGGGTTAGGGAGGAGGTGGTGGCAAACTGGGCACCGGGAGGTTTGGGAGACTGGATTAGGTAGGCAGGTAGGGACAACCTTTAATGCTAGCCAAATCAATACCTTATGGGCATAGCCAACAACCTTTAAATCAAACAAGAGTGAACATCTAACTTCAAGAAAACAACAGCATCTGACCCAGGGGCTTGTTTGCCTCTGGGCTCAGCAACAAATAGCAACAGAATTGGGGAGAGACCCCAAGGTCTTTCCATACTCTGAACCTTAGGAACAACTTGTGTTTCAATATTTATCTTAGTCTTAAATACTTAGGCAAGATCATTTAGGGTACCTTTACCCACTTTCCTTCTCCCTCTTACCTATCCTCAGTTTGATATCAATAAACCCAGTTTGATCCTAAAGCCTAAATAATCTTTGAAAGCCAATTTCTTACCTTAGAAACAGTAACTAGTTTCATGTAGTCAGATCCAGGTAACTGGCTATAATCATTTCCAAGGCAGTGGTAATCCTTCATTTCAACCTAAGGTTTCAGGAACCTACATTCTACTTCCTGGATACTTCTACCAATTGCCTGGCTGGATTGGCTTCTAAGGCTTGTGGTTTAGCAAAGAATCTTGAGGCTTAGCCCAGCTGGTGTGGGAACAAATCCTATACTCACATCAAGCTGTGGTTAGGGTCTCTCTCTTCCCTTTTGAGCAACCATTACTAGCATTCCTGAGCCCCCTTACTGCTCATAACAGTTGTCATCTCAACCCATAGTAATCTCCAGAAACTATAGTACTACCTATTTGCATTTATCATGTTTATTTTATGTATTGCTATCATACAAGCCTATTCTGATATGTCTATAACATATCTACAACTAGACTGATAACTACTTGAAGGCAGGGACCACATCTTGTGTGTGTGTGTGTACTCTACAGAGTATATTTATTTAGTTACAGCTATTAACTCAGATTGAGGCAAAGGTATCTAAAGGAAAGATAATTAATGAAAATACTGTACATCTCGATCTATTTCTACATGCCCATTTCTTTCCCCATATTACTAATTTGGAAGAGGACCACAACTATTTCATTTTCATCTTTGTACCTCCAGTGTCTTGTATAACATGTGCATCGTAGACATAGACATCTACCAGTATTTGTTGAATGAAATGTACTGAATTACAATGAAATGTGCTATGATTTCTTGAAGAGAGTGCTTTTCTTTCCAATGTTTGCTTTGGCATTATCCTGAAGAGAAAATAAGCAGTGCCTAAATGCTTGGGATTCATAGGACCATAGTACCATTTGACTTGTAGTAGTCTGATAGACGAGTTGATCACAATCAAATACATGATGGCCATTCAGGCTGTCAATTGCTGACAGAACACCTTGCTCATGGCTCATTATGGACAATTCCAGAAGAGAGAGGAGGCAGGTGCATACCACTGAGGTCTTATGCCATCAGCTTTCTTCAGCAATTGGAAGAGTGTATCTTCTCTAAAAAGGTAGCAAACATCTTTATAAACACTTATGGGAATGCTTCTTGAGATGAAGCTCAAGTTAACCATGACTAAGAATTGCCCCTTCAACAGGCCGAGTTGGTGGTATCTGATCTGATGGTGGTAATCTTTAATGACCAGTATTAAACTAGATATTTGCAGTATATTTATAGTTATGACAGTCAACAAGATAAAAAGGATACAGACTGGACCTCTCAGATGAAGTAACTTTCTCCTCCAACAAAATATTTCCCAACTAATAGCCTCTCATTTTTCTTGGGTCGGTGAGAAAAAATTGCAAATAAAAGGAAATATGAAGGGTAGTTTTATTGTAATATATTCATGTTATCAGTGTAATGAAATGAAGTTACAAATAAATATTAAAATGCCTCAGAGAGCTATGATTTCATTAGTGTGGATGATCCCTCCTCCTCCTACAACTTAATAAAGAATGTCTGAGAGTTATGGTCAAAAACATTTATCATCATAAAGTCAGTCAAGTGATGCCACCTCCACACTGTTAAAGACTTGTCCCTGGACCCTTGCTCTACCAGGCCATCACTGGGTCATATCCCAATGCCATTCCACATTAATAGGATCTGCAGAGTCTGTACTAACAAAGACATTGCCTTCCAATAGTTACTTCCACACCATGACAGAGAAGTGTTTTAAAACTATTACTGAGTTACCATCAACCAGAGAAGGATGCCTATGTACAGTTTTAATGAATGTTTTACTAGCCCTAAAAACAGAAAAACAAAATAACAAAACTAAATGAGTTAATTCATGCTCCACTTGCTTAAGAAATAACTTACCCTTCATTACAAAAATATTCAATTTCTGAACCAAATAGGAGATCAGTTGGTGTTATAATTCGACCATTATCTAGTGCTTCTGGAGTTGGGCATGGTTTTTCTAGTAAAAAAAAAGTTGACATTTATATAATATTGTAAAGTTTTAAAAGCTATTCACACACATGAATATAATCAGGTAGATCTAGAGAGAGATACAGATATACCTCAAATTGGCATTTTTATAGATAGCTATTAATTAAATGCTTACTATGCACATGTTATACAAGACACTGAAGGTTCAAAGATCTATCTATAAAACACCTAATTTGCACTCCAGAGTAACTCAATGTGGAAGACATAGTAGGTATTATTATCTCCATTTTTAAAATTAGGAAATTGAGGCCAAAAAGGGCTAGGTAACTTGACTATGCTTACCCAGCTACTAAGTGTCAGAGATATGCTTTAATCTTACATTTCCTGCCTTCAAATTCAGCACCTCAAATAACAGAAGCATATTAATGTTGTTGAGAGTACTGAATGTAGCACAAACCAACCAACCAACAAGCTTTTATTCGATTTATTTATTAAATGCCTATTATATGCTAGGAATTTTACCAATCATTTTAATAAATTTTAAAAGAGAGAAAAAAATTTAATCAACTAACCAACATATTAGTTTTTTCTGATAGTTCATGTTTCACACTCCTATTTCCCCCTATCTAGAAGAAAAGTTGTACATTTTATCATCTATTATTTGGGGCTAATCTTGGTCAGTCTCATTTTTTATTTCTTTACCTCTTACATAGCCAAATTACTACATTGTTTTCTTGGTTGTACCTATTTTCCTCCATATAAACTCATATAAATTTTCTCACAACTCACTGAATTCTTCATGTTGTTTCTTAATGGCACAATAATATCTCATTGCATCCACGTATCACATTTTGCTTAACCATTCCCTAATAAAAATACATCTTTGCTACCATGTTTTATGAATATTTTAATGAATAAGACCTTTATTTCTTTGACCACTTTTGGGTATGGCTAGTAGTGTAATCTCTTATAGCCTCTCCAAAGATGACTATGCCTATCTTTAGTTATCTTTGCCAATTCGCTGTGAGATGATATCTCCAAATTGCTTTGATTTGTACATTGAGCAATCTTTCATAGGGTTAGTTTGCAATTCTTTTGAGAACTGTTTGTTCATATCCTTTAACTACTGATCTACTAGAAAATGGTTCCTTATTTGGATAGCAAACCTCATCACACTTATTATACAAAGATTTTTCTCCTAATTAATAGCATCCCTTCCTTTCCTAATTGCACTGATCATGCAAAACCTTTTTAATTTCATGTAAACTAAAATTATTTTTGCTTTTTGTGATCATCTCTCATTTGGCCTTATTTAAAGAATATTCCCTCTAGTCATAGTTTTGAAAGTTTTGAAATACTGGATCTAGATCTTTTCTAAATTTTTATGGTCTGATCTTTTAATATCCAGGTTGCACATGCATATTTGTGGTATATGGTATGTGAAGGAAGCAAAGTCTTAACCCTACAACTCACTTAAGAGAGGCAAATTTCCCTCTTAAGAAGTACTGAAGCTGTTTTCAAGACTTGGTTATTAGCTTGGGGGTCCAAAAGTTCAGGCTGTTGATGGCACTTCCTCATTGCCTTAAGAGGTTCTTCAGTGAACTTTGCAGCTTAGCTGGTGGATCATCATAGGCATCTCAGACAGAGTAGTTTTGCTTAACTGAACCAACCTAAAAATTCCTCAATGTTCTGCTAGAGCTAAATACTGAATGCCCAAATAAATATCTCCTTTTGTTTCAATTCCAAAAGATTCATAGCACTAAATTTGTGGCAGCAAAAAACTGGGAAAGGGTACCCACTGCTCATGGAATGGCCAAACAAACAAAATATATGAATGCCACGTGAATATTAAGTAATTCATTCTTTTCCTCATTGTGCTCAAAGATTCTGATGAGTTTGATTACTTTTCTCACCTAATTCTGAACTGTTTTTCAGACTGTCACATCAATTCATAGCTCCAACAAAAGTGCATTAAAGTGCCTGTTTTTATCATTGCCCTTTAAGAGTTGTATTAAATTTGCATTTCTTTTTAATGATTTAGCAAAGTCTTTCATATGGCTGTTGATAAGTTTGCAATTCTTTTGAAAAAAATTGATGAGCAGAAACACATTTCAAGATTTCTATGAACTAATGGCACAAACGAAATAGGATGATATACTTAACTATAGTAAAAGAAAAGGTCCTAAAATGAAGCCAACTGCTAAGAAATCTTAATCATTAAATTTCCACCAAAGGAGATGCAGAAATCAATTTCCCTTTTTTGGTAGAGAAGTGGGAAACTATGAGTGTAAAATGATGCAAATTGTTAGATGTCATCAACATAGTAGTTTTTTCCTTTTTTACAAGGAAGGATCACTGAGTGGGAGAATGGGAGAGAACTATATTCAGAAATTACTGATATAAAAACAGAAGGCATCAATGAAAATTATTACTAAAAATAAAATTAACACTATAAAGATTCTTTGGAAAGTTGATGCCAGCTTAAGTATGAAAAATGCATCATAGGAAAAAAATATGGTTTTGAAAGTTCAACATAAATAAATGAAAAATTCCCAAAAACCCTAGTAAGATACAATATAATGATAGAATTACTCACTTTTACAAGACTCTGAGATGGGTGACCACGTTCCATCATCCTGACAAGTACTGACGAGTGGACCTAATTTACTGAGAGAATGTCCAGGCCGGCATACAAAAGTCACAGTGCTATTAATAGGAAAATAATTTTTATTTATGAATGCACTATCTGGTTGCATAGTATTATACCGGGGTGGCTGATCACAGCTCCCTGGGAATAAAAGAAAAAAGAATAAGAAATAAAGGAATTCAGTCATCATTAAAAACAGATACATGTCAAGAAGACTAGCAAAAGGAAAAATATTTTGAATAGTTGATCAAAATATTTTCTACAAAAAGCTTACAAAGAAAAAAACCTCATAATTGGTACTCTATATATCAAAAATATTCTTTAGTCTTTGAATGAGAATGAGTTCAATGGTACAGGCAATAGAGATGATGTCATTTTATATTTTATTACATATTATCACTCATCACCTTTAAGACTCATTTCTTCTAGAAATCTCTTGATAATCAAATGAATGAAAAAGAACTTATTAAGTACCTACTATATAACAGGTACATCTATCTGCTAGGTAGCAGGGTTACATTTACTAAAGTGGTACAGCTTTCTCCAAGAAGTTTATTTCTAGTGAGGGAAATAACATGCATAAATTAGAGTCAGGCAAGGGAGTTTTGGTCTGCAGAAGGAAGTTACAGGAATTCCCAAACAATTGTTATATCTATTCTAATAGCAATGTTATCACTGATGACTCCTTTTCCTAAGGCAAGCTAAAAGGGAAAAGGATCATGAGGAAGTGAGAATATTCTTAGTGGCAGGGTAGGTCACAAGATGCTTGAGCTGAACAGGCCCTGGTTTTCTTATAGATGGCTAAATGAAAGGTTAAATAGCAGTCTGGAGCCAGAGAATCATAAAGGTTAAGGTAAGTGAGTTTTAACTCATTCAACAAGTAATCAGGATATCTTCAATTCAGATTAGTGGATTAACATGGGGAGAAGGTAGAGTTCCAGGTCTCTACTAGATTGATTAGTCTGTACTAAGTTCAATGCAACTGACAAATGGCATTGTAAATATTCCTTAATTATTTACCAGTCAGGTCTTCTTATAAAGATTAATATATTGCAGGGCAGGGATTTGTTTTCTACATTCTCTTGTGTCTCATGAGCATAGTATTTTACCCAAGAAATGTAAACATGAAGTAAACTAGTAAGTGCTCAAGAAATATTGAATTTAAAAGTACTTCATACTTTAAACTGATGGTATATTAGAACATATCTAAAATATAGCATCATTTCTATTTCTTTGGAAATGGGCTATTCCACATGAATACATTTCCTGTGTAAATAGATTACCCTCCTAAACACCAAAATAGTTTAATTTTTTTAAAAAAGGTTTTTGAATAAAATTCAAAAGTATTAATTTAGATTTCTTTGCCTCCTTAACAAATATGCTGAATATAATTTCATTTGTTTTGGTAATCTAGTGTCACCATTAAAAATATCAACTACCATTAAGTATTCATAATACCATGTAGAATAATCTTTTTTTTTTTATAGCACCTTCATGTAGCACCTTCCTCTAAACCTAGCATTCAGATGATTTAAGTTGGGTCCCAAAAGTGAAAAACCATTACCTCCAGGGTTCAAAGTAATTTCGTGGGTTCAAACTCCTAAAATTATAGCTCACAAGTTCCAACCAGCATGTTTATCTTTTTAATAGTTAGCCTATAGATATGAGCTCAAGGAAAAGACATTTTCTAAGACAGGATGGTAACAGTAGCCAAACAACATTTCTACTATCTCGCGCTGCCACCACCATAAACTTGGGGTACATTCTAACCCCAGATACACAAAGCATCAGTTAAGAGTGAGGTTAAACAAAGAATACACTGATAGTGAAGGGAGCATGCAGGAAAGATATGTGACCTAAGTAACTAATGTCTCTAGTATCACAGGGCTTAATGTCCTTTCTTTTCTTAAGTGTCATCAGTCCGCACCATCTGAGGGCAACTGTTGAGCAGGTGGCTCAAGCTAGGTTCCTGTGGCCTGCTCCTCTCCTCAGTGTGGCACTAGTTCCTTCTTAAATCTATAGTTGGTTCTCTTCTCTCTGCAGAGCTATTTCCACTGATTCTGTGTTCTTTGCTGGATTCCGGGTCTCCTACTTGACCAGTTGGGAAGATGCTGTGGACAGTGGGGCTGAGGGCAATAAAACACCTCACCCCAAACCATTATCAACCTCTTGCTATGTGCTCTGGTAGAGTGTAGGGGTCACACTCCACAATCTGTTTCCTGGCCCTCTATGCTCCCTATACAAAATGGATTTCCCCTGGGTGAGTCAATCTGCTGCAGGACACAAAAAAATGAATAAAGGAGTGAATGAATGGGGCTATCTCCAGGATTGGCAGGTTTAGCTTTTGAAAAGCCACCAGGAATGTGACCAACTTTTTGCCAGTCAATCGTAAGCTGCCTTGCCAAGTCTAGCAGTGAAACTGCATATTTTTTAAAAAGGTAATAAGGTATAAACAAGTCTTTGTGCTTTATTTAAAACATGTTATAGGCCCCTTTTATTATGGCATCAACTAGCTGGAGGGGGTATGATTGGTTATAGGCTAACTCTGCCACACCCACATAGATACTTACATTTCTCCCTCAAGGCACTTGGGATGTGTAAGGTTCTTTGTCCTAGTGCTAAACATCCCTAGATTTACCTTTTAGTTCTTGTAGTTGATTGTTAAATCTGAATCCTATATTCCATTTACAGATTGCCAACTGTTGCTTCAGCCTCTTTTAAAAACCACTTTCTTTTATCAAAAATAAAATTGCCAAAAAAATAAATAAAACAAAATTGTCCTGCAAAGGGTAATAGAAAAAACACAAAGAGGACCAACTATTTCAGACCTGATTCTAACAAGAAAGAATTGGTGGAGTAGAACTACAAGGTACTTGTACTTACTACTTAACTTTAGAATTCATGATTGAGAAAGATGGAAACAGACCAGCATACCCCCTAGATTTTAGAAAAACAGATTTCTCCTTCAGAGAAAAGAAGGGCCTAAAATTTCTACAGAGAAAGTTATCCCAGAAAAAAATGAGAAGCTCAAAAAGGAAATTCTAAAGCCATAGGGAAATCATTCAGGTGGGGAAAAAAGAGGAAGTTGTTTAAAGAACTATGTAGGTAGGCAGGGAATCTAACCATTCACTAATTTGAATTTTTTAAAAAAATGTTCCAACAATGACTACAATAACACTAAAAGGCAGTGAAATCAATGCATTTTAATGAACAACCTCAATCCTGGAAAACTTATCCTGAAAAATCATTTTCCTCTGAGAAGAGACAATTGGAATGCTGCCAGATGCAATTTTATCAAGTTGGCTTTGTGTAAACATTTTTCTTTGTTAAAAGGAAGAGTTTCAGACCCGGTTTTTAAGGATTTAAGAATGAATGGCTGAAGTCACTTTCCTATAGGGAACAAAAAGCAACTTGATAAAATTTTCATTTTTACAAAAATACAGACAGAACCTGTATTTCAATGTAAAGGATATCACTGAGAAGGCATTGAAATAAATGAAATGCTGTTGGAAAGGTAAGAGATGTTCAAAGCACTAGAAAAGGGCCTATGTTTCAATTTCTTAAAATGCAAGGAGTGATCAGTAAATTTTTAAAGAGTTCAGTAAGTTTGACTAATTCCTGGCAAAGTTTGGAATGATTAATGAATATCTAGAAAAAGGATCTGGACATCAGAAGTCTACTTGGTTTCATCAAAAACAAGTTTTGCTAGACTAACCTTATTTTCTTTTGTTAACAGGGTTACTCTGTTTTATGTAGTAAACAGAGGAAAAAGAGAGAAAGCCAAGTCAAAAAGCACACTGGTGGAGCATAACATCCATTCTCGGTTACCAGAGCACAAAGCAAGGATTGAGGGTAGGAGTGAGTTGGATTATATTTTCAGCCTTAATTGTCCATAGCATCTTGTCTACTGGTCCAATAGAAGACACTAAATTCAGCAGGGAACAGAGAATCAGTGGAAATAGCTCAAAGGAGTATGGCAGCAGAGAAAAGAGCCAACTGTGGATTCAAGAAGGAATTAGCTCTGGCAGAGAGGAGGGCAGCAAGCCAAGAGAACCCAATAATTCCCTGGTTGGTAGTTCAAGCAAATATTATACATATAAATTTACCTAAATTTTTAAAAAGCATTTTGACAAGATGAAAAGGTAGATTTTGTGGATTTCAAACTGCCTCTCTGCCAGGCCCCAAAAGTAGTCTTATTAATAGCCTGTCAACTTAGGAAGACATTTCCAGTAATATGTCCCAGGTGTGTCTCTCATTCTTAACATATTTTAATCAACAAAATGCTCATCAAAGCTGCAGATGATCTGAAGTTTAGGATAGAAATAGTTAACAGAGTGGACAGGGTCAAAAATCCAAAAGGATCTCAAATGACTAGAATGTTGAGCTAAAATCTAATGAGATTATATTTATCCCTGTTAAATTTAAATTCTCATACTTTTTGTCAAAAAAACACACTTTTCAAGTATATGATCAGAAAGAAGTTTATAATAAAAGTCTTTTTGAAAAAAATTGCAGGTTTTAGCAGACTAACAGTTTGATGAATCAACAATATAAAATGACACTGTGATTGATGGAGCCCAAGGCTGCATTAGAGAACCACTGCCAGAACACACAGGAAAACAGGTAAAGTTCAATGTGCCACCTTTTAAGAAGGATCACTGGAATGTAGATTTGCAGGTAGAAGGGACTTAAGAGGAAATTCAGGCCAACCCTTTCCTTTAACAGGAAAATATACAGGAAAAGGATGGCCAAGGACTGTGATGAGCACTGAAATTAGCTGTATTAGAACAAGTGGAAAGAAACAAGAACTTATTAGTTTGACAAAGAATTAGAGGAAACACAATAGCCATTTTCAAGTATTTAAAGAGTTTAACTTATTCTACTTAAGTTTCAGAAAATAAAATTAAGAGCAATGGAATAAATATTAGAGAAAGAGAGGCAAATCTAAGTTTAATATATGGAAAATCTTCCTAATAATAACTATGAAAAGTGATGGGCTATTTTAGGATAAAGTGAATTATTCTGCTCCCAACCTATGTAGGTCTTAAAACAAAGGCTGGATTACTATTTACCAATTATGTTGTAGATGATGTTCTTATTCAAGGATGGTTAGGGTATATGTGATGGCGAACCTATGGCACGGGTGCCAAAGATGGCAAGCAGAGTACTCTCTGTGGGCATATGGCCACCCTCCCTTCCCACTCTACCCCACAGAGTTCATTACTAGAAAGGCAGAGGGACTCAAGCAGAGTTGTTCCCCTCCCCCTCTTCACCATGCCTGATGACATTTTTTCACATCCCTGACCCTCCACTCAGCAGCCCAATGGGAATGCACAGGGGGTAAGGTGGACAGCTCACAGGTGGCAAAACTGAAGGGGAGAGGAGAGCTCAGGCCACTCCCTTCCCCCTCTCTATACTTACTGAAGACATTCCTCACTTCACCTACCTCTCCATCCAGCAGCCCAATGGAAACAGTTTGAGGGGAGCCTCCCCGCCCCCCGCATACCCAGCATGTGGTAGAGGGAAGGGGCACAGTATGCAGTCTCTGGAGGGGCAAGCCTGACACTTGGTCTAGGGGTGGTAGAGGTGGGTGGGGACAGGGCCTGGCATTCCATCTTCCATCTCTAAAAGGTTCGCTATCATTGACCTATAAGGTCCCTTCCAATTCAGATTTTGGGATTCTATAATTTGTTGCTTTCTAACTTAGCATGGGCTTTGAAATCAGATAGCTAACAAACTTAGAAATGTGTAAAATAGATTAACCTATGAGGAAAGTATCATCCCTAAAATACAAGAACCATTACTGTCAAGACTTCATCATATCTATTTTGGCCTCTTAAGAGGCCTATGTTTGTTTACTTTTGGTTCTTTGCTGTATACTACCTCATGGAGGCTGCTTGCTAAGTGCCTTTAAATAAGTGAAGTATGAGTCAGAAAATATCTTACTGAATATGAGTGCTCCTTCCAACATTGCAGAATGTAACACCCCCACCCTCTTAATCCTGTTCAATTCCTGTCTAAGTCTCCCTATAAATTTTGAACTGAGTGGTGCTGATTACCAAAATTATTTCATTTGTGTGGGAGGGGAGGGGGGAGAAGACCAATGGAGTGGAATAAAGATCATAGAAACAGATCCGCACATATTCATATGTATGTGTATATGGTTTGATCAATTTTGTGGAAAATAAAAGTTAGACTAAGGATTATTTAACAAATATTTTTTGGAAAACCAGAGAGCAATATGACAAAAAACAAAACTTAAGCAACTTATACATAAAAAGTGGTATCTATATTATAGACTTAAACATGAAAACATAATCATTAAAAATTAAAAGGAGAATGTTTTATCTCAGTTGTGATGGGCATATAAAATTATTAAAGGAATACAAGAAATTATAGAGCAAGTCATACTAATTCAACAGAATAAAATTATAAACAAAAAACATCCAATAATTCAATAAAACAAATATTAAGGTTTACTATGTATAAGACACAATAGAAATATTATATCAAAAATTATATGACAACTCAGCATCTAAAATAGGGAACTAGCAAATATTAAAGGATAAGTCTAAATTCACTTTGCATAAAAGGACAATTTATAAGTAAAAGCACCCTATCAGTAATAACTTGAAAAAAAATTTCAACCTCAGTATAGATCAAAGAAATGCAAATTAAGCAACTTTAACATTATATATCCTTCAAACTGGTCCTACAGAAAGAAAAAGAAAATATAATAAACATGGAGAAATGATAAAGACTGGGAGATAGGAAAAAGAAATAAGCTGTTAGGGTTACTTACAATGTTAAAATTCAAAGAATTCTAGATTTAGAGCTGGTTTTGACCTTAGAGGGCATTAAGTCTAATCTCCTCATTTTACAGATAAGGAAAATATGGCACAGAAAAATTATTTAACTCTCCGAGACACAATATGGACCCAGACTGTGTCCAGTGTCTTATCCATCAGGCCATGCTGCCTTTATCCAGTTTATGTACTTAGTATTTAACAAGCAAACTATTTACCTTAAAAATAAACATAAGTTAACAACTTACGATTACAAAATTGTGGGATTTTTGACCATTCCGCACCCTGGCAAGTAACTGAGTTTGATTTTCCAGGTATTTTAGCATAACCAGTATCACATTTGTAAGTTATGGTGTCTCCATCACCAAAGGTTTTATCAGCATCATAGCTTTCTTCTGGATGAGCATAAGGAATTGTTGGAGGAGTACTACAATTACCTAAAAAAAGTGATTATACAATTACAAACCATACCCAATTCCATCGAGAATGGAGAGTTATTCATGAAAAGAATCTTATTTTTTCTAAGCATATTTTCAAATCCAGCCTCAGATGGTCACTAGCTGTAAGACCCTAGGAAAGTCACTTAAATTCTTTGCCTGAGTTTCCTCAACTGAAAAATGAGGATAACAGCAATAGGGTTATTGTGAGGGTTATTTTAAAGCATGGAATGAGTTAATATTTGTAAAGTGCTTAGCACAGTTTCTGGCATAGAGTGGCACTATAGAAAAGCTGATTCCTTTCTCCTCCTTTTCAACTACAAAAACAGGTTTCTTTTTATGCTTGGTATATATATATTTATAGAAAAAGTTTGGTATGATTTGGGTCATATCACAGTTAAAATTACTAACAAAAATTACCAGCACGAATTTATGTTTTAGGGAGGCATTGTGTTAATCAAAGATTTGATTTTGAAACCTCATTGAACAATCTCTAGTTCCCTTTCTAGTCCTACATCAATAGAAACAGCTCCAAGATTTGAGCTTTCAACTGCTCTAACAAAGTATGAATTATTACTATAAAACAATTCTCCCTGTAGAGCCCTAAACCCACCAGTGAAATGATTATTTTCAAGTAATTTTAGAAAGGAAGGGCATATATGGAATGGCAGTCAACTCTGAATACCCTTTTTTTCATTCCTTCTTTTTGATTCAGTCAACTTCAAATTGGACTAATGATTCAGTTATAACTTAAAAAAAAGCACACACAATAATTCTACACTAATATTAGGATTTGAAGAGCGTTTCTTCCAACTTAAGAGCTGTATAAGATAGTATTACAAGTGGGGCGTTCCATACTCTTTCAGTATTGTTTGCTCAAATCAGCATTAGTGCAAACCATCCCCGCCTTTATTTGTCCCCCATATTAACCCCAGATACAGGTCACAATAACACAACTTTCTTAGGCAACTTAAAACAAAGATACCTCATCTATCCATTCTCTCTGTGATCAAAAACGCCACCACCTAGAAATTCTTTGGATGGGTAACTTCTTTCGTTCTAGTATGGTAGTCACCCCTGGGGCCAGCTAGGTGGATTGAGGGCCAGGTTTAGAGATAAGAGGTGTTAGGTTCCAATGTAGCCTCAGACACTTCCTAGCTGAGTGATCCTGGCGCAAGTCACTTAACCCCCATTTTCTAATCCTTTCTTCTGCCTAGGAACCAAAACAAAATGATCAATTCTAAGACAGAACATGAGTCTTTGTTTTTTTTAATACAGTATTGATTCTAAGCTGGAAGGTAAGGGTTTAAAAAAAAAATTCATTCAGTGAGGCTATTCGGTTATTCTAAGGTTTCTTTCTCTAGACAAAAATAAAAAACAAACAAAAATTGGGGCGAGGTGGGTTGCCGCGAAACCCACTCCCCCTTGGTCTTTAAAGGCTATCCAAAAAATCCTGGTCTTCCTTCTTTCCAGTAACCCCCTTAGACAATTTACCAAGCTCGATTATCCCCCGAATTGATTAGATTGAGGCCGGCAAAAGGCCTCGTTTTTATCTTCATTCTCAGCCTGTGGTCCGGAGAGCCCGACACACAGCTGGTGATCGATAGACGCCAGATTCATGGAAAGACTTGGAATCCATTTCCATAAATCCACAGTGCGATTGTGAGCATTTTGGAAAGCCAGAATCCCCCAAAGCGTGGGTCATTACAACCTCATCTAAAAGACTGGAGTTATTAGCCACAGGAAGGGAGCCTGGTGCGCACCCCATTAGGCGGGAAGTTGAGGGGCCGGTGGGGTGGGCAAAGGGTAGGTGGCCGTCCCCACCGCATCCCTCCCTCAGCACCTTCCCCCCCCCCCCGTCCTCCTCAAGCCCTCCTCACCGCGGACCCGCGGCAGGCCGAGCAGCGCCAACGCCCAGAGGAGCCAGGCCCCGCGGCGGGGACACGCCCCCATGGCTGCGAGGCGAACCCGGCCAAAGACCAAGACGGCGATCCGGCACCCGTAGAAGACGCACGCGGAGGCCGGAGCAAGGGCACTGGCTTCTCTCCCTACCAGGCGTGTCCGCTCCCCGTTAACTGGCAGGGCCAGGAGCTGGCTCTGGGTAGGACCCCCCTCTTAGGGAGGGTGCTGTAAGGGGCTGGGTAAGAGGGAAAAGGGAAGCGTTTCCTGGAAGGAGGCGGCGCCGCCCTAACTTTGACTGTAACGCTGCTCCGCCTCCTGAGACTGTCGGGGGCGGGGTGAAGCGGAGGAGAGAGAAGAACCGGAAGGTACGGGGGAGTGGGAAAGGCACTTCCGCTGGTTCCCGAACCCCCCTCCAATTGGCAGACCGGAAGCCTGAATGGCTCCAGAATCTGCCTCGCAGGACACGCCCTGCTTCAGATGGGAGGCTTCCCACAGGCTTGTAGGAGTTTGTTGTAGTTGTTTCTGGAGCCCCCCTCAGGCAATGCCCCCTCCTACCGCCCTAATTATTTTCATTTCTCTTTCTCATGCAAACCGCCCCCAGGCTAGGAAGTTTGAGCCCTGCGGTTGGTGCCTGACCCTGATTGCCTAAAGGAGAAATGATAATAGGAAAATTAATTAGAATTTCCAAGGGCCAGAGCCTTGACATCCCTCAGGAAAACCGAAGAGGAGCATCTTAGCCCTGTATCCCTTGGGTGCATTATAAGGGTAATTATTTTTGTTGTTATTGTTAAGTCGTTTTGGATTCTTCCTGACCCCGTTTTTATGGGATTTTCTAGGCGAAGATATGGAAGTGGTTTAGCATTTCCTTCTCCTGGCTGCCCATTTTGCAGCAGAGGAAACTGAGGAAAACAGGTTAAAGGACTTGCCCAAGATCACCCAGTTAAGTGTGCGGGGCATAATTTGAACTCAGGGCCTGGTGAATCCGGGTGCAGTACTCTATCCACTGCGCCAATTAGTTGTCCCCAAGATAATAATATCTCCCATTTATTTGTAGTCACTTAATAAGCATTTATTAAGCACCTACAATGGGCCAGGCACTGTGCTAAGCCCTAGGTATCCAAAAATAAGTAAAAGATAAGTCTGAAGTTTCAACTTGAAAAAACATTGAACCAATAAAGCAGTTACCAAAGAACAGGTCTCTAATCAGGACAAGGGATTTAATTCTCTTATGGCTGGCCTCCATACAGAGTCATATACACACACCACACAGAATCACTCAGCTCCAAGACTCTGGAAACACTGTCTCCCAGAAGAACAGCAAGGATGGGAATTTCCTTTGAACTTAGAGTAATATTTATACCTTAGGGAATATATGAAATGAAGGACAACTGACTAGCTTACACAGAAGCTCTGAAAAGAATAGTGAATAGTAGTGATAGCCTTGAAGCTAGGGTATCTGGGAGAGGCCAAAATACAATGAGAAACCAAGAAGACAAAAAGCATACTTATAATTATAAACGAATACCTATGACTCATAATTCCACCACTTCTATTCAGTGTTCAAAGCATGTGTGTAATTAGAATTTTGAACCCTAGAGCTCTCTTTCCCAGCTTCCCATGTTCCTTCTCACGTTAAGTGCTAAGGTGGGGAGGATATAAGTTTTGTGTAGCCCTGCCTCTAGCTTTGTGGTTGGGAAAGCTGGCTTTATGCTAGGCAGGAGAATCTACACAAGTGGTTTAATTTTTGTTAGATAATTAGGTTTAAATTTCTATTTCTTTTAGTTTATTTTCTTTCTATTTCAAGTGATTACTAATAAACCTTATAAAATATAATACTTGGAATTATTAGATATTAATTTTAATCTTACATATGTTTGGTGGCCAATTTTTCAGTCTGGAGCAAGGGTCAGTCAGTAACTTTCTTGAAGGCAAGTTTCTAAGGGAGAAGGATAAATTTCGAGTTTTCATTAAAAAAAAAAAAAAAAAAAAAAGGTTGTCATTTTCCAAGCCTGGTCATAGCAGTTCCACCACTGACCATAACAAGGGACTGTAAAAAAAGTGGTGGCACCAGGGATGTAAATGTGTCCTAATGGTTTGTGGGTACTGTTGTGAGGAAGACTATGTAATCTTCCTCACAACAGCACACACACTGGGTTGAAGGAGAGACAGGACCAGCCAAGAATCAAGAATGGCAGGTCAAAGGGCAAGGCAATGTGCCTAGGACAGTCTAGCTGTCCTTTACCAAAGGTGGAAGGGGAGACAAGAAGCTTAATCATGGGACATTTGACTTCTGGGGTTGGCTCCCCATTAGCAGAGATTCATTGACTGCCAGAACATAGGCACTCTTGCTTCTGCAAGATCTTAACAGAAAAAAAAAAAAAACTACCCCATTTCCCACATTCTATCACAATGATGATGAACCTATGGCATGGGTGCCAAAGATGGCACACAGAGCATTCTCTGTGGGCATGCAAGCTGCCCCTTCTCTCCCAGTTCCTTACTAGAAAGGCAGAGGTGTAGAGTTGGTCCTTTCTCTCTCTCTACCAAACTGATGACATTTTTTCACATCCCCACCCCTCTGCCCAGCAGCCCTTATAGGAGCGCACAGTGGGTTAGGTGAGCAGCTCACAGGTATCAAACCTGGAGGGAAGTAGAGTGCTAGGGCCACTCCCCTCCCCCTCTTCACCCACCCTGAGGACATTTTTTTCACTTTCTCCACCCTTCCACCAGCAGCCAAATGGGAGCCTTTCCTCTCTCCCCTGTCTGGGGTAAGGTAGGGTGGGGAGCGAGGGGCCAGGTTGGGGTGGGGAGGACCTGGCACTCCTCTAAAAGGTTCACCATCATTGGTCTATCACATCTTTCAAGTACTAAAGGTCTGAGGTATACTCCAATAACTTTCTTCTTTTTTGTAGGGGGCTTCTTTGCAATAAGGTTCTCGGACAATTTCATTGCTAGAAAAGAAAACATGGGAAATCCATAACCAAATTCTCAAATAGGAACTGATTAACTCTTCAGATATTTGCTCATGAGTATATAGAGGACTGAATTCTGCTGTCAGCCAAAGTAGATTTCAGTAATTTGGATTTATTATAATGTTCTAATGGTCCTTAAAAGTTATTTGATATTGGTGCTTAGAACAATATTAAAAAGTAACCTCTTTAGTTAGCTTTTAACATCTTATTACAATTCTATTAAAATCTACTTATAATAAATAGAAATATATGAGCCTAAGAAAATACTAAAATACTAAGAAAACACAACAAGTAATTGCATAGTAAAAGCAACATTAAATAAAAATAGATATATACTGAACTTTAGAAATAAACATAAAATTAAAAAAAACAACACAGGTTTATCAAGATTTGTAAACCTGGAAATAATACAAATTGCTATTTGTGGAAAAAATAAAAAGAAATACCAGCTAATACAAATAAAAATCCTGAGTATCCTCTTATAAAACCAAAACAACATTTTTTTAGATGTCTCTGCTCAAGCATATATCAGATTATCAATTCCAGATGACAATTTCAGTTTCAAAACCATTTTAAAGTTAAATTCAAAATTCTCAAAATTAAAAATTAAATTCAAAAACTAAGTTCAAATTTCTTACTTCCTCATGTAAAGGATGAGATGCTAATTCAGCATTCTTATTTTCCCCTTCTGGAGAACAAGATGCTGAGAATCTAAAAACAACATCTTTTAACTTACTTTATTTAATAACCATAATCATGTTCAAATGGATTGGACAGTTCACTCACATTAACCATTATTTCAGGTTTATTTCAGTTCCCTTGAATTCTTTTGTACTTTCAGAATATTCTCTTTCTCTCTCTCTCTCTCTCTCTCTCTCTATATATATATATATATATATATATATATATGCATATATATATATAAACATATGAATGAGACAGGATATTTATATACACACACACATATGAATGAGTCCCAAATT
The DNA here is from genome assembly GCF_016433145.1 of Gracilinanus agilis. Lineage (NCBI taxonomy): Eukaryota > Metazoa > Chordata > Mammalia > Didelphimorphia > Didelphidae > Gracilinanus > Gracilinanus agilis. The sequence continues at coordinate 112,088,728 of NC_058133.1, read as the reverse complement.
TAAACACCACATCCAAGTGATTGGATTTCTTTTTGAGGGAATAGGATCGTAGGTCATTCTTTTCTAGTGATTGTTTGAATAACTAAAATTCTACATACCTGCATCTTCAGTTCCCATATGTCTCAGCATTGCCTATCTAGAACTATATTACCTTTCATGATTATAGAAAACTTGACATAACAGGAAAAAAGAGAGATATAGCTAAAATAAGGGAAAAGGGCTTCCTCATTTGGAGTATTAATTAAGCCAGGTAGAAGTTGGCCATGATATATAGCCATGTATAATATGTGCTAGGTATAAAATAAGTTTCTTTCCAGGAAAGCCAACAGAGCTTTCCCATGATACAGAACTGTACATGCAGGAGAACTATATGCCAGGAGACACCCCACGGAGGTACTGAGATCATAGATCAATTTGTTCCATAGCATTTCTCCTAATTACATGCTCATACAGTTTAACCCCAAATGGCAGTTCTCTCCAGTCATATTTAGGATTGAATACAACTATGTCCTGTTACAACTTTATGCATAAAAATTATCAGGCTCCACAATTCTTTCCCAAATTCTTCTGACATCAGATTAAAAATTAATTACATTCTACAGTTCTTCATAGATATTGAATACATGGTAATTTACAAAAAAAATTAAAGAATACTCTGGGCAATTTGGTGCAAATGTCCAAATTAATCAGCAATTATATTAAACCTCCTAACAAAATAAAACACAACTGAGTTGGAATGAGTTAGCTGTTAAAGTGTAATTTAGTTAGCTGTGAGACCTAGCTTATTCCTTTTGTGCCTCTTGTAGGTACCACTAGAATTCCCAGGGGAAAATAAAAAGGCCAAATTCTATATCTAGCTCAGGTATGTGTGTTGAAAGAAATCTAATGGACAATGGAAGGGAGAACAAAGAGAATATTAAGCCATATTAGGAGTCTTTGATGACTTGGTGAAGTCCTTCCTGTTTGGCTTTATGGTTTCTTATACAAATGTCTTAGATCACTGATGGCAAACCTTTCAGAGACTGAATGCCCAAACTGCAACCCTCAGGCTGAATGGGAGCCCCTCTGTCTTCCTCCGGACAGGGGAAGTGCTTCCATTGGGCTGCTGAAGAGAGAAAATGTGAAGGAAGAGTTGGGATTGGTAAGGAAAAGCAGAGGAAGAGGTAGAAAGTCAATAGATTATGGTAAAATAAGAGAATTTTAGGATTATTGATTGGAATTATTCAGAGTAATTATTATTATGGAGGTGGTACATTTGTGGCAAAGTCAAATGTATGACCATCTTTGTGTATGAATGAGGTGGTATAATAGGTTATGGGAAGTGAGTAGTAGGTTAAGGAACTGAATGGTTAGAGTAGACAGAATAATTGTCTCCCTCGAAGCTACCCTGTGAGGTAGGATCTACAGGTGTTCTTATCTTCCTTTCTGCATAACTCGTTAACATTGTAAGAAGTATGCTTTGTTCCTGTTAGACCTGCTAGGTAGGTAGGGCAGCCAATACCAAAGGTGTTGACCATGAACAAATCACTTAGCCTTTCACTGTCCCCAGCTACTCTGTAACAATTACAGGTGATTTACTGGTTTTATTTTGTATTTATTTTACATTTATAACCTGGTTGATTGTGTAAGATCACAAAGAAAGGATTTCTTTCTCCTCAGTAGTCACATGCTTACTATGTTCCACAGATACCTTACTAGAAGTTAAAAAATAAAAGTAAAATTAATTCTTGCCTTCATGGAACATGCATTCTAAAGGGGGAGGTAGCATATGAACCATTAGTTCCATACAAGATATATTTAGAGTAAATGGAAGGTAATTGGAACAGGGGAAGAAAAGTTTGGTGACTAAGAAGCATAGGGGAGGGCACAGAGAATTTGAGGCCTAGGAGTCAGATAGTGCAAAGGCACCAAGTTCAGAAATGACTGCTATATTCAGGAATATGATAAGCCAGAATAACAAGATCATAAAATGCAAGAAGGAGAACAAGTACAAAAAGACTGGAAATGTAGGAGGACATTAAATTATGAAGGACTTTGAATGCCAAAAGACTTTCTCTTTGAACCTGGTTCAAATAAGGTACACAGGAGCTTAATGAGCAAGAGGTCACACATATGATTTAGAATAATAAAATTGGCAATTGTGCAGAATGGAGAGAGACTTAAAGCAAGGACACCTATTAAAACATAATAAGCTCCTTGAGATCAGGGGCTATTTGTTTCATTTCTGTCTTTGTGTCACTAAGATTCTAGAATACCACTTCTTCCAAAGACTCAGAGGTAAGCATCACCCACAGGGCAATGGAATGACATATGGGGAGATGGGGCATATAACCAACAAGGAATTCCAAAGAATAGCAGGAGGAAAGAAAAGGATGAAAGAAAGAAGATGGGGATGAGCTGGTTATTTAGTTATGCCAGGTCCATATCCAGATTATTATTAACTACATTAATAAATTCAAGATGTCACAAATATTGAGGAAGGCCCCTGTTGGAGGTTATGGACCAGAATCTCATTGGATGGGAAAGTATGGATAAGTTTCAATCTGCATAATTGGAAGGAACTCACAAAATAATTGAGATCATAAATACATTCTAATATCCCTCCCTAGCATATCAGAGGCTCTCTTAACAAATGATTATTGAATTGACCATCCACATTAGGAGTTCCTGACAATACTGAAATCATATATCCCCACCAATAACTAAAATGATATTAAAAACAACTTTATAAAACAGGTTCAGCAAGGTAATTAGCAAGTTTTTTTTTTTTTTTAAATTCTGGTAAATGATAACAATAGGACTCAAGGTCACGTTTTCACAAGCTTCCAGACTCCAAAAGCAATGGACACAGAATGGCCTTTGGAACCAATAAGACCCAAGTTCAAAACCTGCCTCTGTACTACCACTGTAATCTCATGTCGCATTCAAGTCATGTCATCCCTCTGGGCCATCTGAAAAGGCCTGAGAACAGCCTCTTGAATTAATTAATTAGAGATTTGGAAGCAAGTGGTTTCATTAGAGTGACAGAATCAGAAGCTCAATTTCAAGAATTTGAGAAATGTAGGGAAAGGAAATAAAGACAAAATGTAGACAACTATTTCTAGGAACTTAACAGTGAAAAGGAAAGATAAAGGACAGTAACTTGGTGGGGTATCATGGTTAAATGATTTTTTAAAGCATCAAGTAGATCTGAACATGTAGGGAGGATGTGATCAAAGACACAAGTTAACCTTAGCAAGAAGGACCAGTCAGTGTTGACCCAGAGCACTACCCAGTTTTGAACAGCTTGTGTACAAGGGAACAAGGAATTTAAGGGTAGAGATTAATTAGTACATATTTAAACTTGACTACAGGGTTACGAATATGAAGGGAGGAGAGTGAGGCCAGAGCAAAGGTGATGGACCCAGACAAGAGGGAGGGATGGAAGGCCTAGAGATTATAGTGAAGGCCAGAAAAGGGTTTGGAAAGTACAGAGAGAGGGAGAAGGACAAGAGATTTTGATTAGAGGCAGGAATGTCATAGTTTAACATCATCAAGGCTAAACAATATTCTGTGTTAGTGAGGTCTAAGATATTACCACTTCTGTGGGGAGAAATCATGGGAAAATCATGGGAGCTAACACTGATGAACTGAGATGCCAAGGGGTTTAAAGGGACAGCAGTATAAATACTGATGGTCCAAAGTTTGGAGACAGGACTTGGAGTGGAAAGGGAAGATTATGAGCCTAGCAATGAAGTCCTTGAGAAAAATGTAAACTAGAGCCAGGTAGATGGCAGCAACAAGAATTTGGACTGGTTGATATGGACTGAGAGAATAAACCTCAAAAGAGAGAAGGTTCTTAAGCAAACAGCCACAGAGGAAGCGGGGTCTGGAAGTGGCAGTGGAGAACAAGAAGTATACTGGATTTTCCTGGCTCAGTGTTTTGGGTAGGAAAGGGAAGTGTGAGAAAAGGAGTAGTCTATATTGGAAAAAGTTAGATGTCTGTGACTACCATAGCAAATGACTGTGAGACATTTAACCCTGACTGAGGCAATGATCAGCCATGATTCCAGAGGACGAATGATGAAAAATACTACTTGCCTCCTGACAGAGAAGTGATAGACTCAATATGCAAGCTGACTCACATTTTTAGATATGGTCAATATGGGAATTTCTTTTATCTGGCTATGGATATTCGTTAAAAGGGGCTTTTTTTCATGTTCCCCTTCTTCCCTCCCTAGTAGAAAATTAAGAGGAGGTAGAAGTGAGGAGAAAGAAAGTGAGAAAACATGAGAGAATCTGAGAGAAGAGACAAATGCTTGTAAATTCAAATTAAAAAATTTTAAATCCTGTCAGGCTAAAAAAAGGGGAGTCAGGGATGAGAGAGATCATGACTTAAGAGTTCATTCATGATAAAGTAAAAGATGCAGACAGTGGAAAGAGAGATCCCGAGAAGGGTAGGGACTGGGATTAAGTCTAAATTGGAAAGGGATTAAAATGCGGAAATGGTGTACTAACTTACTTAGAGATAACAAACTTTTTGTATTCTTTTGTGAAGCTATTTTAATTTTATCAGTTACATATAAACAATTTTCCACATAATTTTTCTGAAGTTATCAATCCAAATTGTCTCTTTCCTTTTCCCTCCCCCTTCCCAGAGCTGGTAAGCAATTTGATCTGAGTTATACATATATTGAGATAGCAAATTATTTTTTTATGCAGAATGTGATAATGGCAAAGGAAGGAACTAAAAGTACTCTAAGAAATTTTAGGACAGCTTTTTTTCATGTGAGGAAAATAAGGGATGGCTGTCTGGAGCCGGTCAAATCTGGGCTGGGCCTTAAAGGATGAGAGATCATTTGGGTTAGGCCTTAAAGGATGAGAGATCATCGGAAGAGATATGGAGGGAGTATGTTCCAGGCACAGAATGACCCACCCAAATGCCAGGAGAGCCTTCAGAGTAATATCAGGAAACCATAGTTTGGATCATAGGGAGCGTAAATGTGGGGGCATAAAATGAAAAGAATAAGGGATATTTGTGATATACTAAGAAAAACAGCCTGGTTTGAACAGAAGATTTGAGGTTGAAAAATAAGGTTGAAATAAGATTATTGAGGGGTGTTATATGCTAGCCTCAGGTGTTCAGATTTTAGTCTTTAGACAAAGGACCTCTTTAAATGGAGAAGTGACAGAGATAGAGCATGGATTGCTGAAACAGTACTTTTGAAAAATTAATTTGGAAGTACATAAGTAATGTGCAGGGGCAGTTAAGTGGTTCAGTGGGTTGAGCACTGGGCCTGGAGTCAGGAAGACCTGAGTTGGAATTCAGCCTCCAACACTTAGAGGAGAGAAAGAGAGCCATAGCCATGACATGTTACAAAGGGTAGAACTGACAACAAATTTATGTACTCTTCTGATTTACAAAATAATGGGCAGAAATCATATCTTGAATCAAAAAAAAAAACTACAATTCATCTCTAATATTCTATTTCAGCAGCCATTAATGAAAAGCTTATCATAAACCTGCATAGAGCATTGTGCTAGGCACTGGAGAATTTATTTTTCTCTTTGGGCTGGACCTGCGAACACTCCATGTACCAATGAAGATCAGACCCTCTCTACAATAGGCAGCCATCAGCTGTAGCTTGGCAAGCACCATTCAGTACCTGAAATAGATTTTAATTGTTCATCAGTCATTCATTGTGTCTGATCTTTTGTGACTCTGTGGACTATACTGTCCATGGAGTCTTCCTGGCAGATAACCAGAGTGTTTTGCCGTTTCCTTCTCCAGTAGATTAAGGCAGGGAGAGGTAAAGTGACTTGCACAGATAAGTGTCTGAGAATGGAATCCAACTCAATTAGGTCTTCTAGACTCCAGGTCCAGCTCTCTCTCCACTGAGCCCCCTAGCTGCCTCCTAAAAATAAATTTAACATATTTATTTTTCTCCAAAAATGTTAATGCATGCCATTAAACCTTTTTGCTCTTAGTATTTTTGAGGTTTGTAATCTCTTCTTTAGTTGGTGAGTAAATCAGTCACAGAACATTATAGGCTGTCTAGAGGTGTGTGTATGTATGCATGTGTGTGTATGGGAGGGTTGTGTTTGCTTTGAAGCCTAATATGAATAACAGGTTAATAACCTAACAGATTTCAGACAGCTTTAATAAATGAGAAGTATCTTCATGTGGAGGCTATATTCCAATAATTTATAACAAGACTGTGAGAATCCTAGATAAATTAAAACATTCAGAATTAAAACTGAATGATGTTGGAAGATAAATATGGCTCTGAAGATTATTCAAAAAGATTTAATGATAAAGATATGGTATCCCTGCCTGAAATGTCCTCCTTCCTTACCTCTGTCTCTAAAATCTCTAGTTTCCTTCAAAGTTCAATTCAGACGCCCTTACTGATCATGCATACTGCTAATGTGCGCCCACAAATAGAGCTTGCTTTCTATCTCGTGTGTATACTTGTCTTCTGGGGATGGACTACAGGGTCCTCAGGAACAGGAACAGTTTCCCTACTTTATAATAATAATAATAATAATAATAATAATAATAATAAATAATAACACTTATGTAGCATTTAGTTTGTGCTAGTTCTTATCTCATTTGATCCTCACAATAATCCCAGAAGGTAGGTACTATTATGATCCCAATTTTACAGTTGAGGAAAGTGAGGCAAACAGAAGTTAAGTGACTTGCTCAAGGTCATATAGCTAATACGTGTCTGAGGCTGGACTTGAACTCATCTTCCTGACTCTAGGCCTAGTGCTCTGTGTACTATGGTGCCTTCTAGCTGTCTTTATAAGTACCTTTCACTGGGCAATGACATTTTCTTCTTTTGGGAAGGATACTTAGCAAGGAACTAGTACCAGTTTAGGTAGATACAGCCCCTCTTATCTCCATAGATGCATAGAAATGTATTTGGTTAGGGCAACACAGTGACTCAGTGGATAGAAAGTCAGGCCTGGAGACAGGAGGTCCTGGGTTCTAATCTCAATTTAGACACTTTCTAGCTGTGTGACCCTGGGCAAGTCACTTAATCCCAGTTGCCTAGTCCTTATAATTCTTGTTTTATAACTGATACTTAGTATCTATCCTCAGACAGAAGGTAAGGGTTTTAAAAAAAATCAGAAGGTCAACATGTCAAATGGGTATAGTTACTAGAATGGCAGTGGAATAGCCTTCCAGTCTGAGGGGCACTGACTCTGTGGGTTCACTTTTTTGTGCCCCAAATATCCAAGAAGCTATATCATCATTTTGAGTTTTAGTCCTTTAAACCAATTAAGTCTCAGAAATAGCTTCCCTAACTTTTGTAATGAAAATTATCCATTTAATTTTTTGTAATGTTCTCTAAATTTTGTTTGGTTTTAAATTCTTCTCTTATCCATAAGTCTGACAGGTAAACGTTTTCATGTACCCCTAATTTGTTTATGTTGTCATCCTTTATTTCTAGATCAAGTATCCATTTTTACTTTTTTCTGATATGTGGTATATTGATCTATGCCTAGTTTCTGTTATAGTTTTCCAGTTTTCCCAGAGTTTTTTTTTTTTTTTAATCAAATAATGAGTTCTTTCCCCCAGATCTTGGATCTTTGGGCAGATCAAACACCAAGTTGCTATGGACAATAACTACTGTGTATTTTTCCTACATTTTTAAGGAAAAAAAAAACTTGTTTAGTCCATGTGGAAGATATCCTTGTTAGTATAGCTCCTATCACATAATTTCTCTGGATTTCAGTAAAGTTTTTTTTACAAAATTCTTTCACAAAAGGCTTTCACAAAATCCTCATGAATAAGGTGAGGAAATGTGAACTTGGTAAGGATCAAAAAGGTGAATTCACAACTGACTGAATGGCTAGACCCTATGTAGTGATAAATGGATTAATGTCAATCTCACTTAGCAATTCCCCTAGTAAAAAACAAATGGATTAATAATGAATGTTGTTCAGATTACAACAGATAGCCATTCAGTTGTCCTTGGATAGGTATTGCCAGTGGACAAGGAGCTCACCCCAGAAATAAACAGAAGGATGAGAGATGAAGAGCAAGTATCAACAAACCTTGTCAATGTAATGAAATATGTGGGTATATTAGAAATGCAGATATTGCTTAGTGTCAAGTTAATTCCCATGCTAATCTTTGTCTACTACTTGGCAGTAGCATGGTGTAGAATAGCAGTTCTCAGTCTTTTTGGTCATAAGATTCCTTTATGTTCTTAAATTATTGTGCACCACGCCTCTCCCCCAAAGAGCTCTTGTCTCTATGGATTATAGCTTGATATTTATCATATTAGAAATTAAAATGTCTTAATATTGTTATGAAAAGAATTTTGACCTCATAGATCCCCTGAAAGGACCTCAGGGACTTCAAGGATTTCCCAGACTACACTTTGAAAATAGCTGGCATAGAAGATATTGATAACAGGAGTCAAAAATGTCTCAGTTCAAGTCCTGACTGAGATATGTGCTCTGTGACTCTCAAGATCTATCATCTCCGATAATCTGATAAAGTTGACAAGGAAATAACTGGACCCGGGAGATGATCTTGACTGTTAACTCATAGCTGCTTCTCCGAAGTGCCATTGAGTCACAAGTTTATTATATAAGAAATTCAAACTCCCTTTCACCCAAAAGCACAAGGAAAGTTTCCCACAGCTGGGCAGAGCCGCATTTTTAACATAGATAATACAATTGGCTTAGAAGCTTCAAGGTGAAGATAAGAACTAGGCTGGGCATTCAGCTATATTTGTTATCACCAAGCCAAGTCTGAGAATACTTTTCTCAGGGGCAAATGCCCCAGCTAAACTAAGGTTTCGGCCTTGGCTGCATTCCTGACCAAAAGGGGAAGAATGTTCTGGTTTGCTAGGAACTTAAAGCTTTTCAATAAGGCCACAATACTTTTCAACAAGAAATCACAAGGATCAAAAAAGGGGTCAAAAGAGGAGTCTCAGATTTTTATCTATTCTCTTATTGGCTTCCCACATATTTCCCCCTTTAAATTAAAATTATTTATTACACAGGAAAACTTTTAATAATGAAAGGAGCCATCAATTAGTTATAATCATCAGCTTTTGCTGGATCTGATAGGATTTACAGATTAAACTGCTTATTTATGGCTCTCTACAAGTGACCTTTGTCACTTCATCTCTCTGAGCCCAACTTTCTTCATCTGTAAAATACAGGGATAAAATTCCATGAGATCTCTGAGGTTCTTTTAGCTTGAATTCTTATGATCTATCATCCATGAGGAATAGGCTCTGAAAACTGAATAGAAAACCTACTTACAACCTTCAATAATTTGTTAATATAGCTTCATAATGTTCTGATTCTTTATCTAACTTCTTGAAATTTACTTCTCTCTTCATTTGAAAATCAAAGGCAAAAGAGCCCTTTCAAAGTAATGTTCATTGAACTGTGTCTCTAATAGGATGATAACATCTAGTAACTAGCATCATAGCAACATAACACCGTAATCTTTAAATAAACAAGGAAATATGAGTTATAGACATTTATTCTAGGAAGACCTCATACTGAAGGTATTTTAAGCCTTTAAGAACCTTGGCCTATCAGTATATAAAATAATCTTAAAAACTGTGTTTTTCTGATGCCCTGGATCTGTTGAATTTAGTGGGGAAATTAAAACAAATTGACATGGGCTAGGCAGTTAGGATTAAGCTACTTACTCAGGGTCACACAAATAGGAAGTATAGGAAATATCTGAGGTCAGATTTGAACCCAGGTCCTCCAGACCCTGCTCTGGGGCTAGTGTTTTATCTGTTATACTACCTTGCTGTCCCTTTATATAATCATTAGAAACTTCTTTTGACAGTTGGGATGGCATCAGACTAAAATTACGAATTTAGGAATCTTTCAAACTCTTCTCAAGAAAGAATTTGCTAAAGGATTGAAAATCCAAAAGAGTTTCCTTTATACCATCTTCTTATTTTTCTCTTCTATCATGAACAAAGCAGAATTTTCAAACTCCCATCGAAAAAGGCATTACTATTGAAAGAAACGCTAATGTAAGAGCACCAGAGGGTTAGCCTACAATAAGTATGCAGTGAAGAAATGGATGGAAGTACTTACAGCAAATGAGATATTTTTTGCAGATGCCCTTGACATACTTGGGAATTTGCTTTCCTTTTAAAAGTAGTATCCTTTCCTATTGGATGATTCAATGTGTTTTTAACCCTGTAGATTGAAATTTATTCAATTTCTATCTTGGCTTTCCCTTTGACACATGCAGAAACTCCTATTTTCATAAAACTTCAAGAATGATTAACAGTTTAAGATTGCTTAGGGGAAAAATTTTATAACAACCAACTACTTTTGTTTGTGTCCTCGTCAGACAATAAACATTTATTAAGTGCCCACTAGGTTCCAGGAATTTGTTGCATCTTGGGGAAGGGGGAAGAGAGGGTGTTAAAAAAAATCAAACAAGGTGAAAGACAATCCCTGTCCTCAAGAAATGCACACTCCAATGGGAGAGAAGAAAACAATATGTATAAACAAGTTATATACAGGATAAATGGCAAATAATTAAAAAAGAGAAGGAACTAGAATTAAGGAGTTAGAAAAAGCTAGTGTTCTATCTCCAACCAGTCTGACACAGAGAAGCACTTCTTGGAGCCCCCTGTCCTAGTTTTTGGTCTAAACATCTTTTTTGATCCTGGTGAATCATTGTTAGTGTGGCTTAGGAAAAACATCTTGCCTTCTGATTGAAGGAATATGCATTCTATCTTTGCTTGCCTGGATCCATTGCCCAGGAAAGCCCAGGCCAAGACAGGACAACTGGATAAGTATGTGGTTCCTCTGTCTCTTCTCCTCCATTGCTTCTCCTTTTTAGGTTCCCATCTTCTGCCATATAACCTGGAATAGATGATAACAACTAAAGGCAAAATGCAAAAAAAAGGGTGGAGACTGGCATCTTTGGCCCTATTGAAGCAGTTGTTATTCATCAAGTAATCCAAAATGTTCAAAAGACTAAAGAAAGTCCTGGTTGCTAGGAAAGACTGAAAAAGCCAATTTAAAATACAAAAAGAGGGGGGCAGCTGGGTAGCTCAGTGGATTGAGAACCAGGCCTAGAGATAGGAGGCCCTAGGTTCAAATCTGGCCTCAGACACTTCCCAGCTGTGTGACCCTGGACAAGTCACTTGACCCCCATTGCCTACCCTTACCACTCTTCCACCTATAAGTCAATACACAGAAGTTAAGGGTTTAAAATAAAAAATAAATTAAAAAAATACAAAAAGAAATTGAGGAAACACACAAAATCAATAGGGACTAATGACATTTGCCCCATGGTATTTAAAAGGTGCTACTTTAAATCAGGATAGTGGTAGCTGGGGCTTAGTGGTTAGAGTTCCTAGAATCAGGGAGACTCAAGTTCAAATCCAGCCTCCCTGGGCAAGTCACTTAACCTCTGTATACCTAGGAGGCAGCTAAGTGGCTCAATGGATAGAGTACTGAGCTTGGAGTCAGGAAGGCCTGAGTTCAAATATGACCTCAGATACTTCCTAGCTATGTGACCCCTGGCAAGTCACTTTACCTCTGAGGATCTACTGGATTGTTATGACTAAAATTCTCTGGAAACCATATCTTAATTTATAATTATTTATTAAATTTATTTGTAAATATATAATACATTTGTAAAATAAATTCAATAAATTTATAAAGCGGTTTATCAAATTTATAACTCATTAAATACAATAAATTCATACAATAAATTCTAAAATAAATGTATTTATTTATACTTTTTATACATTTTATTAATTAAATAATAATAAAACAAGCCAGAAAGAAAAGGAACTAGCTATGTGTGATTGGCTACTCTCTTAGCTGTCTCCCCCTCACCATCCCTGAGCTAGACCACATGCTTCCTTGGTTCAGGATTCCAAGGAAAGGACAATTTCCTTCCCTTCCGCCAATTTGTGCTCTTTGGGATGTCACTTTCCCAAGCCTCTTTGATTGTAGGACTCTTACCTCAGTCCAGACTAGAAGCTTCTGGACATCAGGAGTCACCATCAGTTCACATGTACTCTTCTCATCCCCATGGCTCTATCTTATTTAATTGCTTCACTACCCCAGAGGCTTGTGTGCAAATAAAAAAATAACTTGTCTCCACCTTGCTTCAGCAAGGGGGAAGAAGCAAATTGATAGCTTCAGTCTTAAAATCAAACGTTTTCTCCTTTAAAATTCAAAGGTTGTCTTGGGGTGCCAAAAAGGGCTACTGATTAATATTAACTTTTCACAGAATCCACTGGAGAAAGAAATGGCAAACCACTTGAGTATCCTTGCTAAGTCAGAACAGGACTAAAGACTGCATGACAACTTAGTAATGAATCATTATTTGTGAGAAAGTAGATTATACATTCCTTAAAGGCAGGGGCAATATTGACTTCTTTGATCCTCACAGTATCTAGGACAGTGAAGGAAAGAAGTGAAGTATTTAGTAAGTGCCTATGGTGGGCAAAGCACTATAGAAATTGCTGGGGATACAAATAATGAATAACATAAGTATAAATATAAATAAATAATATAAATAATGAATAAGTCAGACAGCCCCTGCTCTCAAGAAACTCCCATTCTAATAGGGGAGACAACACTTAGGGAAGGTTTTAACTACAAGTCGGGTGGAATACTCCAAGTTCTTAAGATACAGGGGCAAAGCAGATGAAAATGCCTCTTCTTCAATGCTATTTCCACTGATAAAATCATATCAGTTTCTGATGGTGAACCATTTGACAGTGTCAAGGACTTTGATGGCAAGAGTTATCTTTTATGGATCTTTGTTAATTATGGCTGTAGCATCTATAGGAATAGTTGCTAGGCTGCTCCTCAACAGAGATTGCTTCCCAGGGTGATGACTGAGGGCAATGGGCTGCAAGCATAGCTCTTTCCAATGCTGTTGGGTTCAGAGTTCTGGTTTATTTCCACCAAGGTCTGAGGGGAGATCGTGTCAAGGCAGAGATGGTGGCCAGATGTGCTCCATACATGTAGCCTCCTGTCTTTTACCTCCCAGCTGGTTTGTCTGCCTTATGGGTACCATTTGATGGGGGTGTCTAACCCCTTTTTCATAGGAGTTGCTTCTCCTGATGAAAGCTATGAGGACTGGTCTGGTAGCAAGACCAGTGGTCTGGAGGGTGCTGCCATGCCCTGAGTTCCTGGTCTCATCTGCCTGTTGATAACAGCCAATCAACAGGAAAAAAATCAGACAGCCACTGAAAATATCAAGAATAAGCTGCCCTCAAGCTTTAACTCACCAGAGATGAAGGAAATTGTGACCAAAAATTCAAGTCAAAGTAATATATACTCCTTTAGTAAATGATTATTCACTAAAAACTGGAAAAGGACAGATTTTAACTTTAAATAATGGTAGAGGATAAGAATGTCCCCAGAAATTAGAGACTAGTCAGTTTGACATCAGACCTGTGAGGAGTGTATTGACTTGAAAATAAAATGACTTTGAATAGAAGGGAATTATTGCTTTCAATTCCTGCAGGAGACAAAAGGATAAATATTACTGAATCTCACAGTCCAACAGAAGGCAGAGGAAAAATACAGAAAATAATAGACTATGCTAAGTGCCATTAATGAAATAAAAGTTCAGTAGAATTTCAGTGTTAGAATGGAAATCTCATTCATTTCAGGAGAGAGTGTGAGTAGATGAGCTGCCTACCTCATCTAGGAAGGCAGGGGCTAACATAAACTCCTAAGTACCTTTGCTTAGTCTATAAATTCAGTTATTAGCTGGTATTTCTTTATCAATCAATTGAATGTCTACTATGTGTAATATATCATACCAGCTGGAAAGGATCTTCGAAACTATCCAGTTTTCCTCCCGTCCCCACACCATTTTTTCAAATAGGAAAACTGAGTCTTAGAGAGAAATTACTTATTTACACAGTTAATTGCAGAGTTAGGATTCTAATCAATATCTTCTAACTCCTTCCATTTGTCTTTCCCCTATAACCATGATGATGAACCTATGGCACGCATGCCAAGAAAGGGCACATAGAGCCCTCTCTGAGGGCATGCCTGCAGTTCCCCCCTGAATTTGTTACTAGAAAGCCAGAGGGACTGGGACAGGGCTGTTCCCCTCCCTGTCTCTGTGCGCCTGGGGACATTCCTCATTTCTGTAAGAGGGAAAAGGGTTTTTTTGATTGAATATATTAATATTTAAAGGTGTGGTCACCAAGGAACTGAATAAATACCAATTCCTAAAATGATTTTAGTAATGTATTTACAAAATATAGGAGAGGGTAGAAGTAGAGAGATGAGAAGAGGGTAGAGTAAGAGATCTAATTTAACAAACTAGATTTGTATTCAAGTCTGGGCTTTGCTCCAGCAGGGCTCTAGAGGCCCAGTCAGAGAGCCTAAAAGTCAATTAACAAGGGGTTTAGTCATGAGGGCTTCTCCCACTCAAGGGCCCCTCCAGAGGCTAAGGTAGTCAGCCTTCTTCACTCACCACATGTAATTCTAAGATTTAAAAACAGTCTCACCAAGGTCTCAGGGTCCCAGGTCCAGTGCTCCTCCAGGACCAAGTCATGAACAAGAAGAGGTCCTTCAGATCCAAGACATGAACAAGAAGAAACAAAAAGGCTGAGCCCCAGAAGTTCTCTTAATTTATCCAGGCCATTTCTTTCATTACTTCCTGTGCCTTCTTCTTAGTTTATGTGTCCAATCACAACAGATGCTTTTCTTAGGACTGCCTAGGGGGCAGTCAGTCAATTCTGATTTGTCACCCATTTTTGCACACGTGGGTCACAGACCTTCCCACTTGAGAATTAAGTGAAGTTGTTTACACTTTTGGTGATTAGATTTAAGAATGGGCAAGGTAAATTTGATCTATTTATCACACTTCCCCTTGCCCCTCTGCCCAACAGCCAATAGGAGCACATCCTCCCTCCCTTGTCTGGGGTGAGAGGAGGGCGCAGGGGTGGAATGGGGGAAGGGCCCAGGAGTCATCTTTAAAAGGTTCACCATCACTGTCCTATAACATGCTACCTTGCTGTTGGGGTGTGGGTTTCATTCTTTTTTTCTCTCTATAAAACTCTCTCACTGAAACCAGAGAATACTTTATTTATTTCTTCCTGACTTTCCCTTAGCCCCAAAAGATTTTTACTGGCAAATAAGAGAAAGCACATACACAAACTCACAGAGTTTCACAATCAATTAGAGTCAGAAATCCGATTTTCAAATCTCACCGGCCCCTCCCCCAATGTAAATAAAATTTGGTATTGGCTCCATGTGGAGGTAAGATTTTTCCAGGGAAGTAGGTGCCCTTATATAAAAAAATTAAATAGTTAAATTATTAAAGTGTTGTTGTAGGATGAGGGGCACTGAACTATCAATTATAGCACAGAAAAGACACTCCATTTAATTATGTACTCTTTCCTAAGGACCACAGTCCAAGCTGCCATTTGTCTAATTAGTAAAGTCAATAAAATGTTGGGTTATATCAAGAAAGAAAAGAGAGACTATCATAGCATTATTATGTTTTTTTAATTTGATTTTTATTTTTAGTTCCATATTCTCCCTATTTCTTCTCTCCCCCTACCCATTAAGAAGGCAAGGAATACAGTACCCGCTGCACAAATGGAATCATGCAAAGCGAATTTCCACATTAGTTATGTTCTGAAAAAGAATGCAAGAAAAATAAAGAAAAAATATGCTTCATTCTGTATTCTGAGTCTGTAATTCCCTTTCTGGAAGTAGATAGCATTTTACTTCATGAATCCTTTGGAGCTGTTGTGGATCATTGTATTGGTCAGAACTGGTAAATCTTTTACATTTCATTATCTTTACAACATTACCCAGATAGATTGTTGCCTTGGTCACTTCACTTTGCACCAGTTCATACCTGTCTTCCCAGGTTTTTCAGAAAACATCTCTGTTATCTTTTCTTACAGAACAATAATATTCCATCATAATCATTTACCACAACTTTTTCATCTGTTCCCTACTTGATAGATATCCCCTCAGTTTCTAATTCTAATAGTACTATTCTGATATAGCACCTGGAATATACTATGTTAAGTTTGTTTTCTAGACCTTCTGTGATATTATAGAAAGTTCAGAGATAGGTACTTAAAATGATGCCATAAAAACATTAAAATGATGAGCAGTTTCATTCTGAAAGCACTGAAGATAGCATAGTGAGGTTCATTCATCAAACCTCAGCACACTAAAGCAAGCAAGAAAGCCTTTGGGGGAACTGAACCAGAAAAAGGAAATGATTTTTCTAAGGTCATGGGTAGAGGAAATAACTGAGCTAGTAT
The DNA here is from genome assembly GCF_016433145.1 of Gracilinanus agilis. Taxonomy (NCBI): domain Eukaryota; kingdom Metazoa; phylum Chordata; class Mammalia; order Didelphimorphia; family Didelphidae; genus Gracilinanus; species Gracilinanus agilis. The sequence goes on along the minus strand of NC_058133.1, from coordinate 112,072,463 downwards.
TCTGACTTCAAAGACCTTGTTCTTTTAGAACAAATAAAAGAATTACTTCACTCCTTGAGTAGTTGTAACCATGGAGATGGGGGAGGGTGAAATGACACAGTTTCTGGGATGTCCTTAATTGTTTCTGTACAGTCACTCCCTGGGCATTTCTACTCTTTCTCCTTTCTCTGACCTCTTTGACTACTCCCTAGTTTGGGTAGCTTTCTTTTCACTGCCAAGCCACATACTGCCCACAGATAGACTTACCACCTCTCTTTATTTTTATTTTTATTTTTTACCACCTCTCTTTAACCAGGGTGAGGAAGAATCCTTTCTTTCCCTTTCCAAACTCACAAAAGTCTTGAATTCTTAAAAATGACTCCTACCAAGGAAATAAGGTAAAAATAAAAGTAAAAATGGAAAGGCTCATCACTACAAAAAAGGAAAAGTTTTACCTAGTAATTTACTTTGATCCTTTGAAGGAGATGTGATTTCATCCCTTTCTCCTCAAGCCACAGACACCACCTTCACCTGCCTTCCCCCACATGACTTTAGGCTTTTATTTCACTGAATTATTGAGCCTGTCTCATATAAACTCCCTTATCTGCCTTAGGCCAATCTTTCGAACTTTTCAGAATTATCACTCACTCTTTCCTCTGCCAAACTTTTTGTTAGTGCTTATCCATCTGTGTCCTTAGTCCCATTCCCTCTTGCTTCCTCTAAGATTCCAGTTCTCATGCCTTTCCCCCCATATGTCTTAAATCTCTTCTTCCCAACTCCTTCCCATCTGATAAAAATAAAAATTCTTAGATCTCCTCAACCTTTTAAAAAAGTATCTTTTCATTACCTATTTCTATAAAATGCAGTTATTTACTATTTCTCTCCTCCCCTTCAAGATCAAAATATTTCCAAAAGATTCCTCTACTTGACAACTTTTCACCTTCCACTCTCTACCCATGTGATTTGACTTTCATCCTTATCATTCTATTAGATTCAGAGGTCTCCAGTGAACATCCTAAGCCTCAAATGCAATAGCCTTTTTTCTCTTGTGGGGCCTCCTTTCTTCACTTTTGAATAATCTGACACTATTGGGGGATCTTGGAAGGCTTCCTGGAAAAAAAATATCACATTAGTTGGGAAGAGAGGGTGAAGTGGAATGAGAGAAATCTTTAAATATCTTAAAAAATTTCTCAATTCTATCAGCATCCTCTGGTTTCTAGATAAATACCTCAGGAAATTACAAAACAATGCAACTCACCAACTCTTGTAGATTCCCAAGCAACTTTATGTAGTATGACAAGACAGCCCTTTCACCCTTTCAGGAAGGAGATTGTGAAACATTACCACAGATAAGAAATTAAGTTTAAGAAATACCATAACATTCAATTTCAAAAAATGCATTTTATTGATACCTTTTGTTTTTACATCTCTGTTATTAATGAAAGAAAAATACCATCCATAAATTGAGCCCTCCTTTATATTGACAAAGCAACAAAAATAGCAAAGTATATCATATTCTACCTTTGTAGTTGCTCACCTCTTAGCCATGAGGAAGGAGGTTTATTTTTTTTTTTTATCTATTCTCTTGTTCTGGTCTTTTTGAAAACAGGTCAGTTTTTTTTTTTAAACCCTTACCTTCTGTCTTAGAATCAGTACTATGTAATGGTTCCAAGGCAAAGATGTGGCAAAGGTTAGTCAATGGCATTTGAGTGACATGTCCAGGGTCACACAGCAAGAAGTGTCTGAGGCCTGATTTAAACCGAGGACCTCCCATTTTCAGACCTGGTTCTCAATTCACTGAGCCACTTTGCAGCCCCAACAGGTCAGCTTTTAAGCTATTCTTGTCCAAAAATGCCTTTCTTGAGAGGCAATGTGGAATACAGACAGTTCTTGCTGTATATAAATTCACATTATACAAATTTGACTTCATGTAAAGAATAATGAAAGAAATCTGAATGAAGATTCTGAATGAAGATCTGATGGAGTTGTTAGCTTCAAAGATTCATAAGAATGGAAAGCTTTAAACCCAGAAGTCAAACCACAAAGTTTGCAACAAATCAGTTGGCAGAAGCATTTCATCATTTGGGTGAAGTTTTTCTTGTACTGAAAAAAAAAAAAACAGATCCAAATGCTTCAAGATTTTTATATGCAGATATACGAGGGGAAGAAAAGAGATACTATCTTAACATCTCTTAATAATTTTGTAAAAAAAGTTGTGTAGTCAACTAGTAGGTACAGTGAATGGAGCAGAGGTAATATACTACACATGTATGTGAGCGTTACTGTATAGTACTACACATACTTTATCATTAACTTGACTTTTGATTTCATAATTCTATTTATTGTCAAAGTATGATATTTCTATATGTCAGCATTTTGGTATATTTGCATAAAATATTATTTTTATATACTTTTGCTATATAGGTTAAGTGAAGTGGTAGGTAGGTAAGGGCAAATTTTCTTTACATAAAAATCGATTTATGTAGAGATCCATAGAATGATCCACTTATATAAAGTGAGGACTCTCTGCAATGAAAAGATAAAGGGACCTAGAGGCAGGGGAGCTAGTTTCTAATCCTAGAACTGCTGCCTTATCTGTGTGACTCAGGGCAAGTCACTTAAACGGTTATACACCCGCAAATGAGGCATCTGTAGTCCTGAAAAAACAACAAAAAAACCCAACAACCAGTTGGACTTGCAGTTAGGAGACCTCATGTTCACTTTTTACTTAGCTATGTGATCATAGATCAGTCAACAAATATTTATTAAGGACCTACTACATGCCAGGTACTATGTTAAGTCCTGGGGATACAGCTAAGAAAAAGAAAAATAGACCCTGGAGCTTAATGGGAAACTATCATATACAAAAGGAAACTGAAAAGAGAGGGAGGAGGATTGAACATCTACTAACAGGTAGAGGGATTGGAATCTGTGCTGGCAGAGGGAATATCCAAATGGAACTTTAAAAATGTTCACTTACAAAATTTGAAAGCACAAATATTCATGAAATGTTTCTTTTCTCTTGACATTTCTGAAAGTTAAAAAAAAAAACCCTTAGAGCTATATAAAATTAGGGCTGTCGTCTCAGTTTACAAAGAAAATGGAGTATTTTGAGTCTATCAACAAGAATGTCTTACATATCTACTCCCTATTTATTAGGCACTATGATAAGCCTTGGGAATTCAAAGAAAAAAAGTAAATAACCCCTGTTCTCAAGGAGTTTCAGGGGAAACAGTACATACCCATATAGGCAAATAGAAAATATAAGCAAAATTAATACAAGGGAATTTAGCGTGAGGAAGGCACTAAACAGCTGTGGGGTTCAGAAAAAAGCTTTCACAGAAGCTCGTGCCTGAGCTGAATTTCAAAAGAATTGGTTTATATGAGGTAGGAGTGAAGAAGTGTATTCCATGCATGGAGAGGAGTCAGTGACATTAATACACAATCTGAAAATAGGTTCCAATTCCAATTTCTTCCAGGGTTCTCATCTCATCTCCTCTGCCTTATAGATGACATAATTCAATTTACTTCCCATCTGCATGCCAGTTTTCTTTTGTCTAAAAAGAACATTAAAGATTCTAATGCCTTAACTCTCTTCAAAGAAAGCTGGGAGGTTTCACTGGGCAAGACTAATAAAGCTTTTAAACAACCGCTCAGTATACTATTCTTGTAGTATTTAATTCAATTATATTCAGTTATTAAATTCAATTTATTAAGGCCCGGATGTGTGAAAGGCTGTTATTAACTGTCTCGTTGTCAGAAGGGCTGTGGCTTCTGTTTTTAGTTTGTTTCTTCTTTCCTGACACACTATTTTTTTTTCCTTCAGTTTCTCAAAAACTCCATTTTCTTTTAATCCTGATCATTTGGTCAGGTGTGACATTTTACCCAAAGTTAACAATCAGTCAGGGTGACAACAGCAAGAGATAAAGCATGTTTTTGTTTCTTTGTGGTGTTATTGTTCATGAGCTCCAAGTTCTATCATCCATTAAAAAAAGGGAATTATTAACCTCCCAGGAGAACATTTAGTCATGCACTTGATTGTATGTTCTGTGGATCTTCCATAGAGGTGGGCACCTTGCAGAAGCTCTACACTATGGTGCCAACAAGAAAGGAATTTAAATGGGGCACAGAGGCTCAGCACAAGCGGAGAGATCCAGCAGTCCTTTTGTTGGGGATTCAGCTAGTCCCCAGGTCCTGCACTGACAACTGAGTGATCTCAGGGAGGGCTCCTCTATACGGGACAGAACTGCCTGCGCCCGAGAAAGATCTCAGCACGTTTCTGTGGGCAAAGAGAAGGGGGCCTTGCCTGAAATGAAGCATTTAGGGAAGCTACTTAGCTCCTGCCCGTACTGCTCTTTATCCTCTAGAGGGCAGAGCTGTTGTAGATAATCTCAGTTGCCAACGCAACCAGACTACATAATGAACAGGAGGGCGACCCAGAGATACAGAGGCACTGAGCTACTTACAACTTCGACCAGATTTCTTGAAGACATCCAAAATTCCCTCAGCAAATGGTAAGGTAGCCTTTATTACTGAGTAGCAATAATAAATATAAATAAATAAAATAAAATAATATATTAATATATATGTAATACATTATATAAATTAAAAATATATATTTATTGCTAATGGCCAAACATTAGTCTGTCAATCTACTTATTTATCTCTGTATATATGTATATATGTATGTATACATGCATCTATTTCTGTCTCTATCCATCTATCCATGTAACTTCATTTATCTATTCATCTACCCATGTTTCCATCCATCTAACCACCCACCCACCCATCCATCCATCCATCCATCCATTTATCAATATCTCTATGTCATGAATTTAATAGAGCACTGGCTCTGGAGTCAGAAGTTGAAATCCAACTACATACTTACCTTGGTCAAGTCACTTTCCCTCCCTGGGCTTCAGTTTCCTCATCTGCAGAATATGCAGTGAACCCAAGGTGCAGAATGACATACATCTTTAGATAGGGCCAACGTGGGTATGCATTTGTGCAATTTGTTATCAAAAAAGAAAAGAATATCTACACATGATTAAAGAATCAATAGATGAGAGCCAAAAGATGTTCAAGAGATATAGTAAAGCCAAAAAGTGTTAGATTGTTAGATCTACTATGTTAAATTTGAAATATTAACTAAACCACAAAACAGGTCAAAATTTCTGTTCAGTTGCCTTTCATATTCTTTGTATGATGACATGTTTCTGTATTTTTTCAGAGAAGTATAGGAGCATATTCTAGCAGTAGAATGGACCTCAGAGGTCATGCATTCCCACTGCTTCACTTAATTTTGTTTGGAATTTAGCAAACACTAAACAAAATGAACATTTTTCATTAGGGTAGGAGGGAGGTGAGAGAATAGGAAAGCTCCTCAAAAAGGAAAGTTAATAGAAAGAAATCCAGAAGGAATCATAGACCAGCAGGATAGCTTTGAAGGCTACATTTTAAATGTATTACATATTTAAAAACAAAAAGAGGTCCTACACTCTGTATATAGATCCACAGTTTCTTATAAAAAACTTTGCTTTGGTTCAGTAATTCATATGGAAATGCCGCAGATACTAAAGTCCTTGCAGTAAAGTCTCACCTTAGAATATCACATTGTAATGTGCTTCCTACAGGTTGCATAGCCAAGTACACCACAAGGTCTTACTGTACACTGGCTTTATCCTTCTTGAACCCTTGGACTTCATCTCTCAGAATCCTTTTCCCTTCATCCACGTTGCATCCTCACGTTTGATGAATAAGTTGGCTGTATCCCCACTTTTTCTCACTCTTCTCTCACCACTGTGGCTGAGTTAGCTCCCTCTTTACTCTAGCTTTTTATTTTCCTTTACTTCAAGTTATTATTAATAAATCTTATTAAATATAATACTTGGAGATATTAGATACTAATTTTTAAGGTTACATCCTCCTGGTGGAGGTGACAGGGCACAGTGATCCTATCATAGGTATCCCCCTCTCCAGAAACTTAATTGCTTTCATGTTGTCCCTCCTATTAGATTGTAAGTTCTTTGAGGGCAGGGATTGTCTTTTGCTTCTTTTATTTTATCCTCAGCCTTTGTTTATTGATTGATGGAGCCTTTGTTTCACTTTTAGTCTCTTCTTAAGGTAGACTAGTAATACATGATGAGCAGTAAGAACTATTGTATTTGTTACTAGAACAAAAATTATTTGTTTTAAAGTTAAAGGAAAACAATTAATTAGTGTTTATATTTTCTTAGGACAGCTGACTAAAACATTTTCTCATAGGGCTTAAATTGCAGATTAATATTTCTATGGATCAGTGTAATGTTACTGTAAATCACACCAGCCTTCTCATTCTGAGTCATTAGATCAAGTTATCAAGAATTTATTAAATGCCTACTATGTGTCAAGCACTGTGCTGAGGACTTTGGGAATACCAAAAAATGCAAAAGACAATTCCTGCTGTCAAGGTCTCACATTCTAATGGAGGAACTATATATATATACACATATATAAACAACTGGGTACAAAAGAGATATACAGAGTATCCTTACGACAGTCTTTTTTTTTTTTTTTTTTTTGGTAAAAATGTTTTATCAATTACATGTAATACATTTCTACATAGGTTTTCCAAAGTTATATGACCCAAATTTTCTCCCCACCTCTTTCCAGAACTGGCAAGGAACACGAACTGGCTTATACATGTATTATCATGCAAAACATATCTCCATATTTTTAATTTTTGAAAGAGAATAATAATATAAAGCCAAAACCCCCAAATAAAAACCCAAATAAACTAAAGTGAAAAAATATGAAAAAATCATATGCTTTGATCTGCATTTTGATTCAAATAGTTCATTCTCTGGAGGTAAGTAGCATTTTTTGTCATAAGTCTTAGGGCAGTTTTAAACTTTATAGGTCATGATAGGTTAAAATCACCCTGAGACCATTCTTGAAGCCAACGTCCTTCTTGGAGTGACTTTCTTCTTGGAGTTCACTCTCTACTAGCCTCCTTCACCAGACTGCTCAGGGATTTTAATGGCTTTTATGGTAGTTTCCTGTCCCTGCCCCTTTTCATGGGGGCCAATCACAATTTCCAAATTGTCTGAGTTGTCACCTTTGGATTCACACCTTTCTGGGTATGTGAACTCTTCAAAAGTTTCTGGCTGTTTGAGTTTGGAGAAAAAGAGTGGAACTCTCCAAGTATTTGGCTTCTCACCTAACACTAGGTAGGGTGTGAATTCACTAAGTGGTTTTCAAGCTTCTCCCACCTAGTTCAAGCTTGTGTTGATTCAGAGTTATTGCCAACCAAAGTGTTAACTCCAAGTAGGCAAAGAGAACCAAGAATTCTCTTTTATAATTGTCATTGTATGTATTACTTTCTTAAATAATTTGATACTTTTACCAAGTATTGAAAGGATCAAATTATATGATATTATAGCCTTTAGAATTGAAATATATTTTGGTATCAGAAACTAAAATATTTTATAATGTATCTGTACACATAACCAGGGTAATTCTAATCAAAATTGGGAAGGATGCAGTTTTCTTGTTCAGGACTTCCTTGTGGATTTCCTTTCCTCTTTTCAGAACTTTTCTTAGGGAAAGATCTGATAAATTCATTCATATTCTGAGGTAAACAACTGATAAAGTTTAAATCAATTAAGAGAAGGTAACATTTACAAGGTACAAAACCTGAAACCAAAACAATTATCTTCCAATTGTGGAATTTCTTTCCCAGGGGTGGCCAGAAAAGCTACTGTAGATTGGAAGTACTTTGTAATTTAGCATCTGGTCAAAACTGTAGCTTATGAGCCCTCACCAATGTATTTGGTTTTATTAGTCACTTGAGAACACATTAGTTTAATACAAAAAAAATTTATAAATAACAAAGTGAAGAAGTGATGAGAAAAGTCTCTCTCATACAGGGAGTACACTCTTCTAGAAATCATCAGGGCTTCCAAAAGGGTAGGCACACACACAGGACAACATTCTGTCATGGAGTGTGCCTCTGTGGAATACCCAGAGGGAGTACAGGTATCTAAGGGAAATATATGCCTAGACAAACACATTAAATCCATGTGGCCAAAGTTTATGCATGGGGATAGGTGACTAGTAGGCAGCTATGGTAGGGGCAACTCACCCTTCCAGTGATGTCGTTGTACTGCCCTCTACCATTCTCTTCTGGGTATTGCCTCTCTTCTCTCCAGCTTAAGCATTATCTCTGCCATTTATCACATCACAGCTTTCCATTGTTTTGTTTTCACTAGTCTTGTGGTCTTTCTATCAGTCAATAAACAATAAGCATCTAATATATGCCAGGCACTGCACTAAGCATTGGGGATACAAATACAAATAAAAACCTAGTCAGTACAGTGGATAGAATGACAGGATTTGAGACAGGAAGACCCGATTTCAAATCTGGCCTTGGATTCTTATTAATTGCATGACCCTGAGCAAGTCACTTAACTGTTGCTTGCCTCAGTTTTCTCATTTGTAAAATGGGAATAACAATAGCAAATGAGGTGATAATCATAAAGTATTTAACCCAGCTAGAACATAGTAGGTACTATATATGTGCTAGTTTTTATTATAGCTATTATCAACGTGGAATCTAGAAACCACAAACTTGTAGCAATGTGGGATCTGTAGACCCCCAAGTTTTGTCAGCTTGAAAGATGGAGACCCCAAAGCTTGTCCTTGTTCCCATGAGAAACCATTTGAAGGGAATCTCAGACTAGCAGTTTCAGACTGAATAATAGACCTTAAGATGTTTAATGGACCTAGCTAGGTGGAGTTAGCAAATTTTAATCAAGGCAGTAGAGTGGTAAGGGTTCTGAAATGGGAATTAATTGATTGATAGTGACACAATTTTAAAAATAAAAAGATTCAGTATGTAGCTTCCTACCATCACTCCTCAGTCACACCTGGTTTCCTCATATCCAAGTGGGTCCCTCTCTAGCCCAAAAAATAATTCCAAACCTCCATCTTAGGAATCTCTGAGCTAGATGAGTCACAAGATAATAACAAGAAAGTGAATCAAGTAGTAAGCATTAGGATGGAGCATTTCAAAGGATGGGATCTCTTCTCTGAGTTGCCTCTGCTATTATCTGCTGGACTTCAGATATCTAGTCTCTTCCCTTTTTTAAATGCATAACCAAAGACTAGGAACCACCATACTTAAAACATTGCTGTGACTCCTACTTGAAAGCTGTAAGCTTGAGATCTTCTGTAGATTTTATATCTCAAATAGTTATACTTTTCCCTCATAGCAAGAGATTCTATGAGTTGGGGCATATACCTGTTTCAGTGAGATGAGACAGCAGCCTGTAATCTCTACTTCTTAGGAGGCTGTGCTCTTTAGATCACTTGAGTCCAGGGAGTTCCCCACTGCTGGGGGCTAAAGCTGATCAGGTGTCCACCCTAAGTCCAGCACCGATAGGTTAAGGGCTCACAAATGGGAGGGCACCAGACTGTCTAAGGAGGGTCAAACTGGTCCAAGTCAGGAATGGAGCAGGTCAAAGTCCCTATGCCCATCCCAGTTGGATCAGCCCAATGAGTTTTCAGCCTGAGACAGGTAGGGAGACCTAGTCTAAAAAAAAAAATCTTAGATCTCTTAGAATTGTTTGAAATATCCCCAAAATATATTTCCTTGAAATCCAACAAGGAAGGGAGATAGAGTTGAAAAAATATTTTTGTTTAAAAGCATAGCTTTGGGTTGGGGGGAGAGCAGCTAGGTGGCTCAGTGGATTGAGAACTAGGCCTAGAGATGGGAGATCCTGGGTTCAAATCTGAGCCCAGACTGTGTGACTCTGGGCAAGTCAATTAACTCCCATGTCAGAGCCCTTACTACTCTACTGCCTCGGAATCAGTACACATATTGATTTAAAGATAAGGTAAGGGTTAAAAAAAAAGCTTTGCTGACTCATTATACAAAGAATATGAAGGGACTGTGACAAAGGACAAAGCCCTTTTAAAACTGCTGCAAATTGTGTTTAAATGTTGGTTTAGTATGTTGTTTTCTGACAAAAGATACTCTCTTAAAAATCAGTCCTCAGGAACTCTATAGCTGAAGGTAGAATGTCAGAAGATGTTTTTTTCTTAGATCAATCATTGATAACTATTTGGGAGGCCTAGGAATATCTCACCTTACAATTTAGACTTCACCATTAGATGATAACTGCTGTTTGCAGGTGCGATTGTTCCCTGCTTTAAAGAAAATGGAACATTACTTTCTTCTGACTGTGGGATTTCAATTCCAGATGAAGCCCTGGAATCTTGCCTGTTTGGTGGTACCAGTGTTTGGCTTCTAAATTAAGCAAAGCAGAAGAAGTTACAAAAGGACCTTTCTAAATTTGTCTGTGACTAAGAATCCTATTTTTTGACATTTTTTCCTTGATTTTTGAGAAAGGCATTTATTTAATGTAATAAGGCAACATGTCACTTTAAATGTTCCAAATTCAATAGGTGTTTCCATGAATATGTCAAAATCAGTGCAAGAAGGGAAGCTAGGTGGCTCAGTGGATAAAGTGGCAGGTCTGGAGACAAGAGATCCTGGATTCAAATGTGACCTCAGTTTTGTCATTTTTAATGGGTGAAAAATACATGTTCTGGGGCAGCTGGGTAGCTCAGTGGATTGAGAGTCAGGCCTAGAGATGGGAGGTCCTAGGTTCAAACCTGGCCTCAGACACTTCCTAGCTGTGTGACCCTGGGCAAGTCACTTGACCCCCATTGCCCACCCTTACCACTCTTCCACCAAGGAGCCAATACACAGAAGTTAAGGGTTTAAAAAAAACAAACAAACAAAAATACATGTTCATTAATAAAACACATTACCCTATCCATGTCGCACACATTTCACTTCCAGCCATCTTCTCAACAGTCTGGACAGCTAGCTATCTCATTGCCTAGACTAGAAACCATGCCCTGGAGGTTTTAACCTTCTTATCTCCAGAATTTCAGTCTTGGAGTTCCTGATGTTCTGACTGGTGACAACCTCACCTGGCCCACTATTTTAGGAAGATTCCAGCCATGCTTCATTTCACTCCCTATTCACAGGCCGTCTTTTGGGCAGCCTCACCAGCAACTGCTGTGTATCTTCTCCTTGCCCTTCCCCCAAATGGTTTAATTTGGTTATATATATATATATATAAACAAATATTTATTTAGGGTCTCTCATCCTGGCCACTATCCCTGTAACATTAGGAACGGAAGTCCCTGCCCCATGCCACCATTCTACTATGTGTGTTGTCTCTATTTGAATGTAAGCTCCTTGAGGGTAGAGACTGCTTTTGCTTTGATATTTGTATCCCTTGTGTTTAGCACAGTGCTTAGAAAATATTAAGTGTATTTATTTAAATTTAAATTTATTTAAAAGAACAAAAATGTTTAGAGTACCAGCTATTTTTATACCATTTTATTGTTCACAAAACATTGTCCTTATTACAACTCTAGAAAACAAGCATTTTATCCTTATTTAGTAGTCGAGTTGTGCCCATGATCATGTACAAAGTAAGCAGCTGAGGCAAAATTTTAATCTAGGTTTTCTGCTGGTGGATGCTGTACTCACTCTATCCAATATGCTATACTGGGAGTGGTTGACCAAAACAAATCCTGGTTGCAATGGAAGATGAAAAAGTCAAATTAAAATTCTGAAAGAAATAAAGGAAACATTTGAGATGAATGGGAAATGATGACATTCATCCCAAGGTATTTAAAGAGTGCTCTTTTAGAATCATGAACTATTATTTTCCAGAAAGTGGGCTTGCAAATTTATTAAATGCAGGGACAATATCTTAAACCTCTTTGAATTCCCTATAGCGCCCAGCGCTATATTGGTCTAAATGATGGCTATCTTGAAATTGATCTTTAGTATTTCTTAATGGTTTTCTATTTTTTTCCCTTTCAACAAGATCTCATTTTAGGGCTGTGATATGTTACCCTTAGGTTTTTTACTCACTAGATTTCAGAGAAAGTGTATACAGACTGAAAAAGTATATATTCAACAAATGTATGGTTATTCACTAATAATTGGAAAAAGGCAAATGTTTTTATCTTTTAAAAATGGTTGAGGGCAAGAATGAGTCAAAAAACTAGAAACCAGTCAACTTGGCATTTCTCTCTTCTCTCTCTCTCTCTCTCTCTCTCTCTCTCTCTCTCTCTCTCTCTCTCTCTCTCTCTCTCTGTCTCCTCCTCTCTCTTCCCTCTCCTCCCTTTCCTAGTCTCTCTCCCTCTTTTTTTTCTTCCTCTCTTCCTCTCCCCACAACTCTTTTACTGTCCCTCATTTTGACAGCTTTCTTCCTACTGCCAACTCACATCCTTGCCATTGGTATACTAACTACCTGTCTTTAACTAGGATGTGGAAAAATCCTTCCTCTTTCCAAATTTTCAGGTGTCAGCAAAGCTTAAAAATAACTTGTACTAAGGAAATGAGGTGGAACAAAAGTGAAAAAAGGAAAGTATGATCACCACCTGTGACCGAAAAAAAGAAGATTTTTACTTAGTAATTTACTTTGATGCTTTCAGTGTTGTGATTTCATCCATTTCTTCTCAAGCCTCACTCTGTATCTCTGTCTCTGTCTCTCTGTGTCTCTGTCTCTGTCTCTGTCTCTGTCACTCTCTCTCTGTCTCTCTCTGTCTCTCTCTCTCTCTCTCTCTCTCTCTCTCTCTCTCTCTCTCTCTTTCTCTCTCTGTGTCTGTCTGTCTGTCTGTCTGTCTGTCTGTCTCTCTCTCTCTCTCTCTCACACACACACACACACACACACACACACACAAAGACTTTAGGCTCCAAAGGGCACTGATATTTTCAGGCAATCCTATGTTAAATACCTTAACCAATCTTAAAACCTTCTCAGAATCTTAACTCACTGTTTCCCCTGCCCAACTCTTTACTAATACTCAATTAGCAATTTTTAAAAATTACACGGTGTCAGCTATATTAATTTATTGGTCCAAAGAGCTATTCTAAAGAATACATTTTCTGAATACATTTATTTTCTCTTTGTTCACATGAGCAAAATAAGAAACTAACCTTTGCACATGACCTTCATTCCATTTCCTCCTGTCTCCTCTAGGATTTTCTTGCAGCAATCATGCTTGCTTTCCCATGCATCTTCAATCTCTCCCTCTCTCCTGACTCCTCTGACTAAAATAATTCTTCAATCTTCAGAATGAAACAAAAATTCATTTCTCTTACTCATTCCACACCATGCAGTCATGTTCCATTTTCCTTCTTCCCTGTATGGTCAAGCTTCTTTCAGAATATCCTCCATTTGACACTTTTTCATGGCCCACAATCTCCGCTGGTGATCTGGCTTCCACCTCCCGTTCTATTGAAATTGCTCTGTCAAAGGTCATCAGTGAATATCCCAACCCCCAAATTCAATGGTTTTTGGTGGGGAGTCTCTTTCCTTCATTTCTGAAGAATTTGATACCTCTGAGAAGTCTCGAAGGTTTTGTAGAAAAGGTGACAACCAAGTTGGAACTGGAAGGAATGGAGGGCTTTCAATGGGTAGATTTGGAAAAGTTGTTTAAAAATCTCTAAATCCTTAATATTTAAGCTCTCTTGCTATGGAGCATCAGGTTACTAGATCAGTGCCTAAGGAAAATAAAAACTCCACAGATCACCAAACTTTTTTTTTTTCTGATGAGAATGTTGGCTCAACAATATAAGCTTCTCATTCTTTCAGGAAAGGGATCCATCCCTGAACACTATAATAAACAAGAAATTAAAAAATAACATAACATCTACTTTTAAAAAATACACTTTATTTATGTCTATCATTTTACATCACAGTCATCGAACAAAGGCACCTTCTACAGACTGACTTCTCCCTTGTAACAATAGCTAAGGAACAAACCTGATAATATTTATAATATTGGGCTCTAGTTTTCCTTGGCTTCTCTGCTATGAGAAAAAAAGCCTTATTTCTTATTTGTTCTCCTGGCATCCACTTTCTAAAAGCAGGCCACAGTTTTAAAATTATTCTTGCCAGAATATCTTTCCTGAGTCATAATGTGTGGCATAAGGAAAAGATAAGTCAACAGTAGTCAGGGGAGCTGGTTTCTGCTATTAAGTCTCCTGCTAATTAACTTGGATGACTGTGGGCAAGTGACAACCTCTGGACTTGTTTCTTTCTCCTGCAAATAAGTAATTTGTGGCCTAACAAAAAGAGTTTGGTAGGCTCAGGGGGTAAATACATTCTGGTCTCAGACACCAAGTCATAGGGTCACAGGCAAGTCACTTAATCTCTGAGAATTTATGTTATAAGGGACTGGCCAGTTAGCCCTATCAGGTATACATGGATGCTATTGCTATAATTTCCCATGTGGAAGAAGCTGGAGTGGTGGTTGCTTGTGGATACTTTTGATACTCCAAAGTCTTTTGGTGGGGTTTTAGAGCCTGTGTAGATATTCTGCAACTGGTTCCAGTCTGTTAATCAGGTGGTGAGGACAGCAGAACCAGAAATAAGAGTTATTCAAAAAAGAACTAGCTAAGCAAAATGATGGCTTCTCTCTAAATGTGACTGCCAAAACTTCTTGGCTAATGGTGTTTGATGAGTGATATAGTGCCTTAAGGTAAGAGGCCTGAGGTCTTCATCCTCAAGGCCCACAAGCAACCAGGGGAATAATGGGTTATGTCCTCTCCCTTGATAGTTGTTCTTTTGTTTTAGGGAAAGACAGTTGGTTATAACTACATAAAGTTTCAAAAAGGTCAGAATGGTAAACCATCTAATCTCTGAGAATATGGTAGTCAGATCCATGCCAGTTTCTTCTGATTCTGAATCAGAAGATTGAGGGTTTGAATCCCTTTGTGGTCACCAAAAATGTAAAAAATTAAAATTAATATATAATAATAACTTCAATTATTACATTTTTAAAGATTTATTAATAATTACTAGAAGTAAAGGAATAAAAAGGTAACAAAATAAAACCACGTGACCATGGCTACCTGTTCAAAAGTGCCTCATTCATAGCTGCCCTCATTCCAAGAGAAGAGAGCTAGCCAGCCCCGGAAATCCACTGAATTTATTCCTTTTCTACATTAGTACATAGTGACAGGAAGTCAGTGGGCTCCTGGGTAACGTAGTTTTTTAAGGCACAAAATTTCCAATAACATAAGAGGAGAGAATGTATCCCCTGATGATGGGTGGAAGATTTGTATTCCTGTTCTGTCAATATCTTTTTATTTAAAGGATAGATTATATTAATTGGTTAAATGGAATTGGAGTGCTAGTTGCAGGATATTAACAGTAGGAAAAACACATTGGAATGGGATTTCAATACAGTAGCAGTACAGAAGAGACATCTCAGCCCCTCAGGGTGCCCCTAGAACCAGGCAGGGGAAATGTACCATGTCTGGCTCTGGAAAAACGAGGTCAGAGAAATATACTTCTGCTACCTAACAGGGTTGTTGTGAAGGCAGCACTTTGAAAACTTTTAAAGTACTATATAAGTGTGGGCTATAATCTCGAAGAATGTTAGAGATGGGACATGCTTCATGGCTTCATGAATGGGATAACAGAGGTAGCAGTGGCTTCCTGGGGGTTGCATTTTCCTTCAGGTTTTGCAAGTTTTTATAATACAATTAAGACCTATGTTCTGAATCCTATATCTGACACTTGCTGGGTGACCCTAGGCAAATGGCTTAAACTTTCACATCTGCTTTGTTTCTGTCTTTCCAAAATCTTACTAGAAAATAATAATAGTCTGGGAAAGGTAGATCAAATAGGAAAATGAAGAGAAATTGTCCATAGGCTTTTATAACTGAGAGATTGCTCTTGGTTTTTAGGGATTGCCTGATGGTAGCCTTATTCATGGACTTAATAATAATCGTGAAAGCTGATGGTGGCTGGGGCCAGCAGACTAGTCCTAGACAATTTTCTAAAATGACTAATGGTGTCAATGAAACTCCACACTATTCTTCTCCATGAATAAGGGTCACAAATATAAATTCCTTCTATTCCATAAGCAATATTCTCCTGAGATGTGCCTATAATTCTTACACTAGACATAGCAGGATGTTGTGGGCAAAAGATTTCTTTAAAAATATAGCTGATTATGGGGCTCAGTGACAGCATGGGCAAACCACAAACTGCAGCTTCTTTAGGGAAGATTGTATATATGGTGTGGTTGTGGTGTGTGAGACCTTCTCTGTAGTGCTTAACCTTCTGTTCTTCTCTCTGGGCTAGCTTAATCGCCATGACCTGCACTCACACTGGCAGATTGGAGGGCTCATGGGATAGTGTAGAAGAATGATTTCATTGCAGCTATTACTCACTCTCAGGATCTTTCAGGTAGCCCTGGTGTGCGTAGGCTATAGATCAACTACTTACACTTGTAGATCCTGCATTCTGCCCAGTGTTTTTTCCATTTAAATCAGTGATTCCCAAAGTGGGCGCCACTGCCCCCTGGTGGGTGCTACAGTGATCCAGGTGAGTGGTGATGGCCACAGGTGCATTTATCTTTCCTATTAATTGCTATTAAAATGGACAAAATTAATTTCCAGGGGGCTAAGTAATATTTTTTCTGGAAAGGTAGGCCAAAGAAGTTTGGGAACTACTGATTTAAATAAATCAGCCACAATGTTGATCAAAAAACACTATTATAATTTCATGCTTATTGAATATCAGTACTGTGTGTAGCATCATAGGAAGTAGGAGAAAATATAATCCAGTCCCATAGAATTACACTTTTTTCAATTTATTAAAGTTGAAGACAAGCAGCTTTATCAGCTTTCAAAATGAAAATCCAAAACCTCTCTCATCTTTTCACCTGGCTTCATAAGGAATGCAGTACCAATCTCTGTCTTTATGGTTACGAGTGGAAATAATGTGGAACATAAGAAGTCACTTTCCTAAGGTATTGGGCAGAAAGGGAAGGACCACTGGAAAATATTGAATGTTGACACAGATATTCAAGATATATGCAATTGGTGTTTGCTTGCCACAGGAATATTCTCAAACATGTGTCGTGTACAGATAGCAGTTATTCATTACACATACTTTTCATTTTCCCAAAGCTCTTTCCAGCTTATGACTTAAGTTTGTCTTCTGCTTACAGGTCCCTTTGGCTGTTCTCATTACTCAGAATTTCAGCTTTCTTTTTCTCTTCTGTCATTCTCTACAGTCTCCAACACAACTGACTTGCCATATTTGAAAGAGCCACAATTTCATTAGTGTGGGTGTACTAGTAGATGAGTTTCATGAGCTGTTATCATTAAAAGATTCTTTGATGGCCAACTATCTGGTCATAAGCTTTGCTATGTTTTGGTTCTCAGTTGACAGACAGTAGTTGCCAAGATCTGCATTCAAAGCCCTTCCATCTTGGTGCTTAGGGTTTTCTTGCACAGTCTTCAAAAACCCAGGATGACTCAGGAGTGTATCAGGCAAGTTCTCACCCTCTGACAAGCACTTAAAAGACAATAAACTGACTATACCTATACCATAGAGGCCTAGAGAGAATGACTGCTAGCCAAAGAAAATGTAACAGAGGAATTTGTCATCCAAGGCCATAGAAAGAGAAAGGATAGCATGGACAGGGGAATGAGCTGGTTGGGGCATCCTCCATGCTAACTTACCTGGGCTTCTGCCCATAAAAGAGCATTCTTTGCTTCTGCTTGGTTTCTATTATTTTCAAGATCTTCCTAGAAAATAAGAACAGTCTGGGAAAGCTAGGTTGAAAAGGAAAATGAAGACAAATTGTTTTTAGGCATTCAGAAACAAGAGAAAGCTCTTGGTTTTTAGGGATTGTATCCTGATGGTAACTTTATTCATAGACTTAATAATAGTCATGAAACTGATGGTGGCTGGGACCAACAGGCTGAAACAAGAAGTATGTGCTCTTACCCAAAGGTCTTGGTGGAAAATCTGCTGCATCTCACTATGATCAGGACCCAACCTATGGTTGACAAGTAGTAACCAATGCAGGGGACTATCTCTGGTGCAGGGGTGGAGACCTCTAACCTCAAGCCAGAAGGGATGGAGGGAGACAACTTTTATCTCAGTCCCCAGAGCATGGCCTCTGTTCACTTAGCCTGAGAGGAAGACTGAGGTTTAGCTCCACCTGGAGATAAGCCCTGGTAAAGAGGGCAACCTCATTAACTTAATTATGAAATAACTAACCATCTTGCAATGCAAAAAATAATTATAACATTCTACCCATCCACAAATAAACCTGGGTCACATTTTCTTCCTGATGTACATGGGGAGAGTGAGAACACACTTAAAGAAACCTAGCAAGGAGACACATGAGTAGGGACATTACATGTACTTAGAGCAGCTGGCCTTAATGTTCTTATTTTCCTTAGGATTCAGTGTGCACAGTCGCCTATTAATTGAAGCCACTTATTAACTAGCTCCTGGATTCAAATTGCTTTATTACTGAGGTCTATGGAAGGATTACGCACTTTTATAATTCCTCCTATCAGTGTAGCTCCAAGCAACAGATGCAAGGTCAGAAGGGGGATGATGGGAGTAATGCAGGTTCTAAGCTATTTTTTCAAACCTCAGTTAGTCTGTTTTTCCATGTGTTATCCATTCATCTGTCAAGCAGTAGAGGATAATGTTGACTCAGATGACTTAAATATAGTCAACTCTTCAAGTAATAAAAAGCAATCTCAGTTCCCTTCCACCGCCTTTTCTGATTGGTGGTAGTTTCTACTCTTTAGGTCCCTATTGACTTCTAATTTTCTTGCTTCAAAGCAGAATCTCCTAAAAAATGAGTCACTTCTAGCTTAGTGTAAGAAACCTAAAACTCTGTTTCTGTCAAACATGAAAATAATAAGTAGTATACAATTATCGTATAGTCCCTAAAAAGTTCTAGATACCAGAGTTCCCCCAGATATCAATATCAAAGCACTCATAATAGTCATATGTAAGTTATTTTCTTATAGACAAGAACTCTTCAGTTATCTTTGCCTTTAATAAGTACATTTCTCTAAGGGATATTTTCTCTAAAGTCTTCTCAGAACTGTCTGTCATCACAAATAAAATTGTCCACATCCCAAAGAGGCAGGGGACCTTATATGCATACTAAACTCAAGAATTGCTTCTTAGAATGAAGATTCCCTTGAATAACACGGATAGATGAGAAAGAGATGAAGCCTAAATCAAAATTCACCACAAAGTTGAAAACCACAGCTTTAGAGGAACTCTCAGGAAATGAGCCATTTTGGATGGGCAAGATTTTTTGAACATTTGAGAGTTTACCCCTTTAAGCATATTTTAAGAAATTCTAAGCATTTGAAAAGAAATAATTCTAAAGTATACCCCCAATTTATATGCCTTCTAAAATAGACAGTGAGAGATTTAGGAAGCTTCCATCCTGTGCTACCTTTCTTCTCTACCTACAGTGTTACTGAAGTGAGACACCGTACCCATAATCAAAGGAAAACTAAGGGGCAGTGTGACCTGATAAAGCCCCATAATAGCAATATTTTAAATGGGATTACGTGTTTTTTTTCTAACACTTCGTTCTAGACCATTTCCTAACTTCCTATTCCCTAATTCCTATTTTCTAGTTGTAACAAGAAAAAGATGAAATAACTGAGGAGACAAAGGTTTAATCTTCTGAACATATTGATTTATTAAACAATATATAGCAAGACCCACGGCTGAATAGAAAGGGAACTAAGCTAGTCACTCACTCAAGTCTCACGATTAACCACTTGCTGTCCTAATCTCTTCAATTCCTTCACAGGCTCAATAGCCTAGGCAGGAACTCTATCGTACTGCTATCAAACTCTATACTTTCATCTCTTTTCAGTTCAACTCAACTCTACCCCACTCTCCAATTCCTCCCTTGCCTGATCCTCCTTCTAGGCCTTTTGGAACTCTTCTTTCAAAGTTAACTCCCCCTCCATCTTTTATCATTTCCTTTTACATTCCTATTTTCTTAAACCAGTAGTAATTGAATCTTTGGGTGGTTTGGAGCTGTCCAGCTCCAGCCAGTCTAGGGAGTTTGGAAGATACCAGCAAGAAAAATGAGAACAGCAACTTGTACAAACTCTGGGAACTCAGACATTACTTTGTTATTTTTCTGAAGAAATGTCCATCTCTTAGTGATGGAAACATTTAGGATTGAAGAGCTAAAGATTAAAAGAGAGGATGCACACGAGGGATAGAGGCTTTTATAAATGAAGTTCTGATTTGGAGGGGGAGAGAAAGACTGGAAAAGTGGTTTCTAGTGATCTTGGCACATTTGATTGCCCTTTCTTTGAGGGCCCAATGGACAAGAAGTGATGTGATAGGTTAGAATAGCTGCTTAGCAATAATGATTAGATAAAATGGAGAAGTGAACCATATGGGTAGATGGATTTTCCTGGGGGGGGGGGTCAGAAAATAAGAACTGAGTTTAATTATTCTCAAATTGAGGAGCAATATATGAACATGGTCAAAAGATATAAAATGAGTTTGGGACAATTATACTTAATAATACTCTGGATATCATATTGATTCTAATATATTCTCAGTTATCTGTGCTAATGGAGAGGAACAAAAGAGGTCAAACCAAAAGAGCAAGTAATTTCAAAGCCATTTTTATGTCAAACTCCCATCTCCCCCAATATTTACTTTTCTTTTTTTTTAAACCCTTACCTTCCGTCTTGGAGTCAATACTGTGTATTGGCTCCAAGGCAGAAGAGTGGTAAGGGTAGGCAATGGGGGTCAAGTGACTTGCCCAGGGCCACACAGCTGAGAAGTGTCTGAGGCCAGATCTGAACTTAGGACCTCCCGTCTCTAGGCCTGGCTCTCAATCCACTGAGCTACCCAGCTGCCCGCCCCCCAATATTTGCTTTTCTGATGATGCTAAGTTTTTATTAAGGTTGAAATGTTTTCCATTTCCTGATCATGTAGCTAGGGAGCCATGGATGGAAAAAACTAAAATTCATCAATTGGAAAACATTTATTAAGTGCCTAGGATATGACAACCATTCAGTAGAGAGTCAGATTTTCCTTCAAAATATGCTGACATTTAAATGCACTCTCTTGCTGAAAACTATTGCTGTGTTGCTGTTTTTAGACCACAAGAGGCCTATTGTGGGGTCCTGGTTTATTATTTCCTTTTCCAGAAGAGAATTCATTGGTAAAGGACTCAAAAGCATCCTGAGAACAATGAAAGCTTCTCAGGCTTATAGAGAAGTGCTCATAATTCTCTTATGAACTGCTATCACTCTTAACGGTTGTCATTTAGAGAAGCAAGGGAAGGAGCACTAGATGAAGATGAGTAGTGAAAAATGTAGGGGAAAAATGAAGGGGAATTTTGATCCCCACAAATGCAATAACATTTACTCACCCACACACATAACCATAAACTTACCAAACCAACTCCCCCACACAAAGTACAGTTATTTACATGTGTACACACATACATACAACCACATATATGCGTATATATGTATATATATATAGTTTTGCTACAATATATATGACATTTATTCCTAAAAATCACCACATGATAAAAAAAAACCAATGTAATAAAACCCACAAAACTTATGGGGAAAGTGAAGTCAGGGTAGCGACACTCAGAAACTTCATCAAAAACACACTGAAAAAAAGTAAAACCTAATAAAAATGATATTATTATTTTCTACTTTTCTACTATCTAATCTATAAACACGATAATAAACAGCGGCAGTATCCAAGGGCCTCTGGCTGCTGCCCAGTTGCTTGGGAACAGCACAAGGTAAGAGCTGGTGAAGTTGAGATATTCTGTGTGAGAGTGGCCTGACTTCAGCGGGCAGCATCTTTAGGGTGGAAGGCCAAGGAAGGGTCTTCCATTGTTCCTAGTGCACCAGGAAGTGCTCAAAAAACATGTCATGACCTTGAAAAGACAGAGTTTGCTGTGGAAGTAGGCATGAGAAGGGTCAACGCTTTGATTTATTGTAAGTGGTGTCATTTTTGGAGTTCTCTTGCTTTATCTTTGGGGAGGAAAACACACATAGGGAAGTGGAAATTTTGCATTTTCAAAGGAAAGGCTATAGTAGAACTGACTAGATATATGTGTATATATATTATATGGGTATATATGCACACATAAATACACATAAATATAGTTACATGCATACAAACATATGTCCATATACATACAAACATATACATGTATATGAACGTGAATATGCATATATTTATATGTGTAGGGAAGCTCTCAGTAAGATCTGGGAAGAGGCACTCCTTTGGGTTACTGTAAATGAAATATAAGGATGAAAACTGATACCACCTTTCCAGTGGGGTGACAGGGTACATCTGATCATAGACTGAGAGCTAGCAAGGATCATAGGGGGTCTCTCTGTCCAACATCCTTCATTTTACTCATGGCTAGGTGGTGGTGTTCCAGGGTTTGATACACTCAACACAAAGTCCCCTCAAAGAGAGAAATCTTTGTCAGAGGTGTCAAACAAAGCACTTGCAGGTTTAGCATGCACCAGATTAAAATGTTGATCCTATCTGATTTTAACATGTTGATGTAGTCATAAAAAAGAAATATATAAACACACATTAAATCAGTATGGGATCCACAGAGATTCTTATGAAAGATAGAGTGGCCTCTGTATCTATTTGAATTTGACACCACTGAGCTTCTGGGCCTCAAAATGTATAGGGAATTCCTCATCCAGTTAGACTCCATTGGATATTTTTCCATTAAAAGTAAGGAAAAAACAAGCATTTATTAAGCACTTAAGGTGTACAAGTAGCTGTACTAAGGATTGGCATTTTCAGACATTATCTCATTTGATCTTCCAATAATTTTGGGAGGTAGGTGCTATTATTATTCTCATTTTACATCTGGGGAAACTGAGGCACATAGGGCTTTCTATCTTTTTTTTAGGTGACTTGCTCTGAAGTCACACATCTGCAGCTGGATTTGAACACAGGTCTTCCAGACTCTAGGCCTAGCTGCACTATCTACCACTCCACTGACCTGCCAATATAGCAACAACCACTTTTGGTAGACATATATCTTCCTGTTTCATGTGTTTTTTAAATAATAATCAGAGGTGTTAAGCAAACTACTTCCCTTATAACATCTTAAGAAATCTTAAGTGATTTTCATGTAGTCATCAGAAGCAGGATTTTGGAGGAGAACCTTCAAGGTGGCATTTAGGTCTATTAAATCAAATGCTTTTTTTATGGTCAACAATAAATACAGTGGGATGCCCTATTCTTTGCACCTGTCAGTCAATTATGGGATCATAAATTTGTGGTCTTCTATAGCAAGTTATTTTCAGAAGTCTGCCTTATCTTTCTTATTCCTTCATTAAAATTAGTTACTATGTTTGTAGTTATTCTTATAAAATTTTGTAAAGATGAGAAAGCAAGTGTATAGGTCACTAGTCATTGATAGGTCAGCTAAGTGGTAAAGTGGATAGAGTACCAGGGCGGGAGTCAGGAAGATTCATTTTCCAGAGTTCAAATGTGGCCTCATATACTTGCTAGCAGTGTGACCTGGTCAAGTCATTTAACCCTGTTTGCCTCAGTCTCTTCATATGTAAAATGAGCTATAAAAGGAAATAGCAAACCACTCCAGTATCTCTGCCAAGAAGACCCAGATGGAATCACACAGAGTCAGACACAAATGAAGCAACTCAACAATAACTGAAAAAAATGCTCAAATTCCCTATCATCACAAAAAAAATTATTTTTAAAAAGAAAAATTTATCATTAGCAGAACTGCAGGGAAACAGAAATATTGATTGACATATTTTTTCCTGATTTGTTTTGATGTAAAATATTCAAAGATTCTTTGATAGGTACTGCTGTCAATCATACTTATTAACACAGAGACATTTTAATAACTGGTTCATTACATGTTCAGAGCAGAGTACTATGGTACACAAAAAACAATGGGCTTTGAAAAACATTTCTGAAAATCTTAATATAGTCTTTAATAATATCATCAGGAAGGATATGGTTGAAATTTGACAGAGAACAAAAGGGAAAGTAACGATTTATCCATCAAAGAATTGATAGAAGAAGGGGAAAGATCTATATTAGTTAAAAAAAATAACTGATAAGCAACAACTGGAGTTAAAATTGGTATCTCAGGCTGGAATTTTGCATACAGAAAAAGAACTAACCAGACAGCATCAGGGCTGTAACTGATGTTACAGCTTCATTAAGTAAAAGTAATAAAGTTGGACCAGCAGTTCTTTTACCCTTATCCTGAGCTAAAGTTCAATATTGCCACTAAATTCTACAAGCTCTTGTTTGGGATGAGTATCTTATCAGAATGGCAACAATAGTAAAAGTCTTGTCTTTTTTTTTTTTCTCTTTGGTTTTACAAATATAGGTTTTCATTTCACAAAATACTGGTCTCTTTCCATTATTAAGCTCATTAATGTAGTCTTTGATATTTTATCCATATCTATGATAAAAATATTCTTTTCAAAGTTGAGACAGTATGCTAAAGTTTGAATCTCTTGGTCTTCTTGTTAAGGTGCTGTGGAATCTATTTGTATGTTATCATAACTTGTTAATTCTGGAAATTTTTGTTGGGATAGGGCATTTAGATTCTTTTATTTTTCTAAATTTCCAGGGATATCTGTAATCCTTATTGAGCTGCATTTTATATAAATGGAGATTTTGTTCTTTGAACTACATACCCCAGAATTCCTAAAACTACATTACCCAGAATGCTTTCCCCTTTGTGCACGTTTGCATCTTCACATAATTGTTTATAAGTTCTGTAGCTCCTCTCCCTTGCTGTCTTCTCTCCCTACGGTGCTGGGTTAGCACCTTTTTAGTTAGCTTTTTTTAAACTTTAGTTATTAATAAAATTTATAAAATATAACACTTAGTTATTGGATATTAATTTTAATCTCTACAATCTTGACCTGTCATCAAGGTCTGACACTTAAATTGTGCAATTCTTAAAATAACTGAGATTTTTCTGAATTTGTTTTTGCCTACTTGATCTAAATTCCTTGGAATTCTTTTCCGTAGTAATAAGCAAATCTATTGCTGGTTGTTTTGGCTGATTTTTTGAGGTTTTCCATTATATTCTATGAGGTGATCACCAAATCATTGCTGGGATTTAAAGAGGCTTTACAGAATTCTGTGAGTTGATCAGTGCTAAAAGGAATAGGTCCTTTTAGTTGGCACATTAATTCACAAATGAAGGCTATGTGTCTTAAATGGGAAAAGAAAGCCCAAGAGCAAGAGATGAGTGAATTTCAAAGGGTATGTATAGAATCTGGAGAGGGGCAAGATACACAGGGTTTAATCGCAATCATCAACAGTTCAAGGGCACCCCCTATTATATCAAAGGGTTAATTTGTGTAGAGTATAGTCACTGTCACCACTGTCACAAGGCTATTAGAAAATATTATACTGGAATCCAGGAGATAAAGAGTACTGTGATTTAAAAAAAAAAGACTGACTTCTTAAAATTTAGGGTAAAAAAGTTAAAAAATGATTGTATTTTACTGTTATTATGTGTTTCTGCACCATGGCATGGAGAAATGAAATAGGAAGACAACTTCCCGTTCCTTTGCAGAACTCAGAGACCACAGAGTAGAATACTGCATATGACTTCAAAGTTTTTTGATGTTCTAATCAGTTTTATTGACTTTTTTCTCATCTTCAAAGAATACAGACTAACAATGGTTTTTACTTCTTTCCAAGAGGATCTTAAGTGGTTATCTCATCTTAATCTACATTGAACTTTACAAATAAGGACAGATTTTTTTTTTTAATCTAACAGAGGCAGAAAAGTAATTCAAAGATTTGATTGTAGTGTTAATCAAGATAAGACTTACTACAGAGCTTTAAAGATTTAAGAATGAGATAAAATTAGGTACAAATCACTAGAGACCTAACCAATTGTATATCACTGGAACTACAGGTATACTTCAGAAATATTTTGGTTACAGGCCACCGTAGTAAACCAAACATAGCAATAAAGCGAATCACATGAATTTTTGATTTCCCAGTGCACATAAAAAGTATGTTTATGTTATATATTATGTAACATATATAATATAAAAATTATGTTTATATTATATTAATAGTAACCTATCAAGAGTGAAGTAGTATGTATCTAAAAAACTTCACCAATGTATATACCTTAATTAAAAATAATTTACTGCTAAAAAATACTAGCCATCAACTGAATCTTAATCTTTTTACTGGTAGAGGATCTTGCCTCAATATCAATGGTCACTGACTAATCAGGGTGGTAGTTACTGAAGGTTGGGGTGGCTGTGGCAATTTCTTAAAATAAGATAATAACATTTGCCATATTGACTGACTCATCCTTTCACTTGAACACTTAGAGGTAGGGTTATTAGTTTGCCCAATTTCAATATTGTTATATCTCAGGGAATAAGGAGGCCAAAGGAGAGGAAGAGATATGGTGGTATGTCTGGTCAGTGGTGCCCCCAAAACAATTACAATAATAATGTCAAAGATCACCAGAACAGATACAATAATAATGAAATGTTTAAATATTGAGAGAATTACCAAAATGTGACTGAGAAACATGATGTAAGTTCATGCTTTGGGGAAAATGTTCCTGAGACTTCCTTAATACAAAGTTGCCACAAATCTTCAATTTGAAGGGGGGAAAAAAGCATTATCTGCAAAGTGTGATAAAATAAAGCATAATAAAAAGAGGTAAGCTTGTAGTGCCTTTTGTATCTTGAGCATTCTTAGGGTATCCTAATCTTTTTTTCTATCTTCTTGAAGGCATAAGATACAATTAATCTTAATTTAGAATTAGCAGTCTAGTTTATTTAACAAGATCTTTTGTTTCTACTTCATAAATTTGAAACTAATTTTATGCTTCTTCAATCCCCCATTTTATGCTACTTTGTCACAAAGAAAACACCTCAGGCTTAAGTATATGTTAAATATCTTACTCTTCCTTATAATCTTTATTTTTAACATATAGAGGACCAGCTCTATATCGACAAGGATTTGAATGGCCTGAAGTGTCAGATGATAAGGACGAAGAAGAAAATTGAGAACAGTCAGCCAGTGGTTAGCTCATGGCTACTCTGCCAGACATGGAGCTTGGGGTTTATTATATACAGTATTAAAAAGCCATTTCACACAAAGCACAAAGGAATTTGCAGTTGTGCAGACAATCAAGGTTACAGAATTACCTCCCACACAAGCTTTTTCACATATAGATTATGCCAGGATGAGACAAGAGTCCAAGGTTAAAATTTGAGACTTATTTTATCTAACATTGTATTTTAATAAAAGTTTCCATACTTCGAAAAATACATTAAAGAATGAGCCTTTAAGATTGTGTGGGGTGGAAAATACCTGGCTGAATATGAAGGGTGTCTGACTTTGCCTACTTTGACCTAGGGCTGTCTGGAAATAGACATAGGGCCAGGGCAGCATCTGCCTTTTTTGGCTTGGGGGGAAACTGTTAACTCCTTAACTGTTGGTTTACTATAGGATACTTAAAAACTTAAAGCTATCCTAGAAAATTAGATTATAATGCTTTCCAATAAGAAAAGGTGTTGATCATAAAAGAAGACACAGAGAGGAGTCCAGATTTTTATCTTAGATAAGCCATCCGCCACCTGACCTGAACCTTTCAGGTCAAACGAGTCAATATATGATCCTGTCAGCTATATTGACTTTGATGGGGTCTAGATAAAAATACCTATTAGAGACCTTATTTCTCTGAATGACTCCCAACATTAACAGACTATGCAAACCTGCTATACTTCTTTGTCCTCAGCTAAAACCTTTTCATATTTATGTCAGAATATGTATTAAAGTTCTTATCATAACACAAATTTCAAGGAGTATAATAATTGTGAGTACACATATCACAACAAAACCAAGGGCTCTCCCGGTTTTGAATCCCATTAGTTAATCTCATGGCGTTTTGTCACCTGATTTCTAATATGATCAGCCAAAGACAGATGTTTTCAGATGTGCCAAGAACATATACTAGCTGGAATGAAATCCAGAGCCATTGTCCTAATGGCAATGATTTTGGCTGAATGTCTAGGGAATCAGCACTGTAACTACTTACTTGTTTTAAGAGTCTGGACAAGAGGCTCATTTCTTCAAGAACTAGCAACTCCGTATGATAAGAGCAAACCATTTGTCCTCAGAGATTTTTTTTTGTCAAATGAGTCTTGATATGAGTTGTGTAAAATGTCTCATAACCAGAATTAATGATGTGAATCTATAGATGTCATGAAATGAGAAGTCCTGAACAGTGGAAGTAGAGATGAGAAATGGTTATTGGTAACTCCCTGCAGTAGATCCCTGAGGCAATCATGTCAAAGAATCAGACTTAGATTCCAAAGGGATCTCAAAGGTTACTTAATCCAATCTACCCCTCTCCCCAATAAAAAACCAATAACAAAAACAACTTCCCTTATATGGTATCATCAATAAGTGGCCATCCAGCCCCCGGTTTAAAATTTCACTATCTCTTGAGGTCAGTCAACAGACATTTATTAAGTACCTACAAAATTCTTTAGGGAGGGTCAAAGCCTGGCATAGCTGTTGGGTTTGAAGATCATCTCCTAATGCAAATTTATACAAATTTGACAAGCAATTAAATTAATAAGTTGAATCTCTTTCTTCAGGGCATGGCTCTTAAAGATCCAGGAAGCATTCACATCTGTCCCTAGTTACTGAATAAAACGTGGACAGTTTAATTTTCCTTATAATGGTGTTACAGCTTTTCTAATAGTAATAGTAGGCATTTACATAGTGCTTTAAGGTTTACAAAGTATTTTATAAATACAGGCATCCCTTCCACATCTTGGGAGCATGCCCAAGATCTGACCTGGAAACTCTGAATTTTGGGGGCTCTTCCTTCATATCAGAAAGTCTGAATTTTTTCTTTTTCCTTTACGATGTGTTTATAGTATTGCATTATAAATTTTGGGTTAAGTGTGCATTTATATGAGTTTTTAAACTTTTTCTATGTTGTCTGCTGGCCTTTGTGTCATGTCTGAGGATCCCACAAAACTCCCCCAAATTCCCATTTAACGTCTTATGCTGACCTACAATATATTGAAAATATGAAGAAAAGTTGTGATGTGAAAGGGAAACCCAAATTATTTTGGAGAAAGACACTATTATTATCCCCATTTTACAGAAGAAGAAACTGAAGCAGGCAGTTTAAGTGACTTATTTTGGACCACACAGCTGAATATTAGAGGTCATATTTAAACTCAGGTCTTCCTGACTTTAGGACCCTATTCACTGTGCCACCTAACTTCTTCTTCATAGGACTGTTAGCGATAGCCAGGTAGAGCTAGTGTTGATGACCTTTTTAGACACCTGAGGAGTTCATGGAGAGGACTCAATAGTATGTGCCCAGATGCACAAAGGAGCCACAGAATGCCTGGTTCTTCTTTCAGACTATCCAATTCCTCTTGTCTGGCTCAGGATTATTACACATTCTTGGAAACAGCCTTAGCAATATAAACAATTTTCAATACCTCATAGGTCCTGGTGCTCTCATATTTCTTCAGATCCCTGGACATTCTCTGCCCCCTTCTCATCTGGTATCAGTAGACTAGACAACATGATGAAAGACCAATGTGGTTAGGACAGTTGTGGGTCTGACTCACCTAGATAACAACCTTGCTAATAAGTTCAGTTTTGAATGGGATTACAAAAGAAAGACCTTGAAGCAGGCTATGCTCATATGCTCTGGGATGGACAGAATTCAGGGTCATCAAGGCAGATATTGAAAAGAGCAAGACTATTAATCCTAATGGTAAATCATACTTCCAAGGAACATGATTATATGGAAGTAACAGGGTTGCAAAGATGATTCATTTTTTCATTCATCAAATAATGCTATACTAAGTGCAAGGAATTGTGGGAATACAAACATGAGTAAAATAATTCCTGAACTTAATTTTAGTGTCTTTTGGTGCAGTTCCAGAGGAATGATCAGACAACCCACTGTTATTAACAGAAAAATGGCAAGAAAAACCTGAAATGTAGATGTCTATGAGTAGCTCACTCAGACATACTCACCTTCTGCTTTTCTGAATAAGATAGGAATCCACTGATGTTCAGGGAGGGTTAATCTGGTGGGGCTGAGAGACTTCTGGAAGGATGGTTCTCCAAGCCTTCTGGTGTTGCCCTTTAGCTAATCTTTTCTAAAAATCCAACAGCAAGTTTGGTGTGTAGGACAGCATAGGGGTATTCTTAGTAAAGTTGTATTCAGAAATATTTTATTCTTTACTGTTAGTAGAGTACTTATTGTGGTAAATTTCACCCTCTAAGGCAGTGATGGTGAACCTTTTAGAGACGGAGTGCCATGGCCCACTCCCAGAGACCACGTGCCATGCTGTGCCATGCCCCCTACCCTGAATGCTGGGATACCCTGCCCCACCTTGCCCTACACAGGGGTAGGAGAAAACACCCCAATGGGGCTACTAGACAGAGGAGCAGGTGAAGTGAGTGTAGAAAGGGGAAGGGGAGTGTCCCAAGTACTTGGCTCCCCTCCAGCTCTGCTGCCTGTGAGTTGCCCACCTTACCCACTGTGCACGCCCATTGAGCTGCTAGGCAGAGGGATGGGGGAGGTGAAAAAATGTCATCAGGCACAGTGGAGAGGGGGAGGGGAGTAACTCCATCTGAGTCCCTCTGCCTTCTAGTAATGAACTCTGAGGAGGCATGTGCCCACAGAGAGCCCTATGTGTGCCATCTTTGACACATGTGCCATAGGTTCACCATCACTGCTCTAAGGATTCTCTAGACCTACTAGAATCATATATAATCAGTAAGAACATTTCCAAGGGAAAAATATCTTCCCTGTTTAGTTTTACTTCTTGGCTGATAGATTGAGAATTTTAAGGAAATAGACATTTTCAGGTCAAACAAATCCATTCAGGTTCACTAAATTTTCTATAGAAATAATTTTTATTTATTAATTCAAAGGTTAAACATGTTTTAAAACAAGAAAATAAAACTTTTGAAATACAAATAAAGGAGCAATAAAAGCTTCACTATGCCCACCCCCCATCTCCCCCAATTTCTCCCACTGGCAGTCAATACAATTCTCTTAATCATGTTATTAAATTAATTCATGAAATCACTTTCATGAATTACTGTGTCATAGGGAAATTCAAGGCAGATATTGAACTAACTTTAACCTGAGGGAAAAAAGCAAAATGCTACCTTTTATAAATGAAAAAGGAACTAAATATTTTTAAGGCTGTCTCCTAATTGAGCAAAGCCCAAGTAAACGTAGAGAAAATGTTTCACCATCTTTCTTTAAATTACTAAAACCATGTTCCAGTCCAGTGTGCAAATAACAGTCAGTATGCTGATAATAAAAGAAAAGAGGATGGCTAGGTTGAATGAAGGTAGTGAGAATTTACATGGCCCAACTTTAAAAAAACAAAGAAAACTTCTACTAGGGTTGATATGAAAAAATGTGTAGGATTCAGAAGTCTGCAAGTGCTTGTAGCTGCATTCTGGCAAGATGCCAGTCATGGAGGATAGTCACTGGGAAGAAAACAGCAACAGAATTCAGTTTCCACCATTACAAAGCTGCTTTGCTTTGTTCTACCTGAGTTCGAGTTCTGATAAAAGTTGCATCTCTGTAAAATCAGTTCTGAGACTTTGATGTCCTGTGTGTGTACCTTCCAGAAGCAGAGAGGTTTCTTTCAAATCGAGGTTAAAGCTTCATTCCAAGATTGCTTTCCAATCTCATAGCATTTCAAAGATAACTGAAACAACAGATTTCTCTTTTAGTTAGTAAAATAAATGGCAATTAAACAGTCCAAACTTTGAGTGGACATTTGTGGCACTCTAATTCATTAGTGGCATACAAATATTTAAACATGATGACTATGTTTACATTCTTTGTTACTTCCTTTTAAAAAAAACAGAACTGTTTCTAAGGAAGAAAAATCTGAAAATTTAGAATCACAATCTCTTTCATGTTCACCTCCATTTTAATTAATATGCTTAGCTACCTGTGTGCATGAATTATGGATACTTTTACTTATGGAGCAAATATATTTACAAGTAGCATGTGAATAACATACTAGATAGATATTTCAAATGCTCTTAAGGTTCTAGATATAATAAAACTCGTGTTGAACTTTTGTTTTACAATGACAAATAATTATTCTATAAAGAAAATAATATATAATCCTCACTAGTACCTTGGTTTGGTAAGTTACATTATTTAATTTATTTTTTTAAACCCTTATCTTCTGTCTTAGAATCAATACTGTGTATTGGTTCCAAGGCAGAAGAGTGGTAAGGGTAGGCAATGGGGGTTAAGTGACTTGCCCAGGGTCGCACAGCTAGGAAGTGTCTGAGACCAGAATTGAATCTAGGACCTCCTAGACTCTAGCCCTGGCTCTCAATCCACTGAGCCACCCAGCTGCCCCCAACTTATATTATTTTAAAACAAGGTATTTCCTAATATTCTACCTTCCTTCATCAGGGAAATGAGGATAATACTTGCATTACCCACTCTAGAGCTCTGAGGAAAGCAATTTGTAAGCCATAAAGTACTATGTAAATGTGAATATTATTAACAGCTATAAATTACAGGCTGACTTCATTCAAAATACTGAAAAAAAAGCAAGGTGATACTCTAGCATATGAAGTAGTTGTTATTAAAAGCTATAAATTGTGAAAATCAGAAATTAATCACCATTACATTTAGTTTTTTAAAAAGCATGTTTTGTTCCTACAGTGAGAATATTTCAAGTAGCAACCACCAATACTACCTAGTTAGAGCATGTTTATTTATAACACAGATCGAAAAAATATTCAAAATTGATTATATACCTGTTAGTCTTCTGGCTAAGTTGCAAGGCTGTAAGCATCATTAATGGAAGTTTCTTGTGTCTCTACAGGGATAGCTACACCTTTATGATTTTCATTAGTATAATAATTGCTAAATAGCAGAGGAAAAAATACAAGAGAAAAAATTTTTTATTAAAAAGTCAGTTCTAAAGGAGGCTAAATACTAACCAATTTTTAAGATCTGGTCCTATTCCTTCTTTAAAAAATTTAAAGTCAATTAAATATTTCATTCAGAAAGTGCTTGGCTCATTGATTTCGTTAAATAAAGTTGTTTTCCCTGTATCTTGTATAAAAAACTCACTTGAAAAGAACTTGATAGAATTAAAATCATTCAAAAGATACAACAAAAGAAGGCCTAAAGAGCTTACAAGATCAAAGGTTTTTTCAAAGAAAAAGATTTTACCACACTATCAGTATAATTTTAACATATTAATGAATATAATAGTGCAGGTGGTACTGCACAACAATTTTGCACATGTTGGCCTCTCTCTCTTTCTCTCTGTCTCTGTCTCTCCTTCTCCCTCTCCCCTTCCTCCCTCCCCTCCTTTCCACTTTATTTGTTTCTAAGAAATCTATTTCATTTTAAGAAATAACTTTTCTTAAAAAGTTCTTTGTAGAATAATTTTCTCTAAATTGAGTTATATTAGTTCCCTCATAAAATCGGAGATGGGATTCTACAGAAAATGTTGGCTAAAAATCAGCCTTAAATTGTCATTTAAAAACAAAAAACACTTTTCTGTATTATGGTATATGTTTTCCTTTAAATATCTATGTACAAGAGGTTTATATATTTTACTTGAGTTAAACTCCAATGATTCATTGTTGCATGGAAGTGACCATGGAGGTTCTCTAAGACTATGCCAGAAGAACACAAACTCTAGAAGGTCCTGACAAGATAGAAATGCTTTAAGTATGGTCCTGGAACTTTCAACAGAAAGAGGGAAGTTTGGAAGAGGTTGGGGGGGAGGTGGGATGTGAGTAGAGAGAGGGTGAATGGCAATGAGTGTAGTTTTGGACATCTTGAGTTTGAGATGTCTCTGGGACATACAGTTTGATATGTGTGTATTTGATATTCAAAAAGATGCTGGTTAAACTCAAGGGAGCAAAGAAACCATATTACAGAGAGGATAGAAGAAGAGGGTCTAGGGCAGAACCAGGGGGAACATTCACCATTAGGGGACACAATATAAATGAGGAGGCAGTATCTGAGAAGACTAAGAATTGCTGATTGCCCAATAGATCACCCAAACAGTAACTTTTGGTTATAAATATATGATGGATGCTACTACAAAAACACCACTGGCTTAGAGGGCCTCAAGTTAGAAGTATATTGGGGATAGGAAAGAAAAACTAAAATGAAACCAAGGGAGCTCAACCTCAGAACTTTAAATGGATTTGAATAGCCAGTGGGAAAACCACATGACAAATTAATATAAAGTATATAAAGAAATAATATGAGTGATTGAGCAATATGGCTAAAATAAATGAAGGCAAAAAAGATACTACATATCAGTTGACAAGTACAAAATGAGTTGTTATTAGTCAAAATGTCACAATCAAAGATGGCTCATGAGTTCTCTTGGAAGAGCAAATAAAGGAAACTATCAAGTTAGTTTTATCCTGTTTCCAAAAAGCAGCAAACAACAAATCCCAAGTGTCTTGGTAATCATATATTAAACATTTATTTCTAAAAAAAATAGCGTAGCCAGAAGGCTTACAATAATATTATGATAATGTTCTTCAGGCAGAATCCAATACCAGACATGGCTAACACCAAACAAGATCATAGAAACATTTTTCATTGTCCTTCTCTATGACCATCTTTTCCTTAAAGTCACCAAGTATTAAAGTACATGCTGATTAAATCTAAAAGGTCTGATAGAATTTGTTGCAGAATTTCTCTACTTCATTCTCTGCAAAAAAATCTTTGGCAAAAAAAGCTACAATTAATTTTATGCTAATCTTTTTGTAAAAGGGTGTAATATAAGATGACCATGTTTCCCATTAATTTTTTTTTTTTGGCCTTTGGATACATGATAAAATCAGTTCCTCCAGTTCACTAACTTATAGCCTTGTCAGTGAAAATTGTGAGCCAGCCTTCCATTTAACTGTACCTTTTTTGTTTTCTAATTTCATTTATAGAGAGACTCAAGACTGTTATGATTTGATTCCCCTCATTACTGTGTCTGCTTTGCTGTTCCCTGGACTATCATCTCATATTTAGAATATAACTATTAGGTTGATGTTTACAGTCAGTCTGAAAACAATGATTCTTAATGTACTTTGCAGCCAAGTTTTGCAGAAGCACAAGGGGCTGCAATGGACTTTGTGTTTCTCTTTGCTTCATAGGTTGCCATGGCCAAAGAATTCAATGGCGCCTCCTCAGCTTCCTGGGAATAATCCTCTCCAAACTTAACTAGGATATGCTTCCATTGAGAACAGTTTATTTATTTAAAACCCTTACCTTTGTCTTAGAATCAATACTGTGTATTGGTTCTAAGGCAGAAAAGCAGTAAGGGCTAGGCAATGGGGATTAAGTACCTTGCCTAGGATCACAGGGCTAGGAAGTTATCTGAGGTCAAATTTGAACCCAGGACCTCCCATATCTAGCCTGGCTCTCAATCCACTGAGCCACCTGGCTGCCCCCCAGAACAGGATATTTAAAAAAAAAAAGGGCAACCATGACCTTTCAGACTTGGGGAAAAAAGGGTTAAAAAGTGGAAAACATCAAAATACTTAGTAAAAATATCCATTGAACAAGAAGATGGAGTTGAATTAATGTATAAGATTTATACATAGCTATATAAAAGATCTCTGATGTTGTCAGTGTGTAACTTCCCTACACCAAGAGTCTACTTCTGACTTCTGAGTTCAATTCTAGGGTTGCTTGACATAAGCTAAAGCAACATGTGCGAGGTTACACACCTGGTATTAAGAGGTAGGATCTGAACCTATATTTTTGTGTACCAGTCCAGCACTTTATGCACTGTGCCTGGCTGCTTCTATATAAGATTAGTTTTTGTCAAGGTCTATGAATTTCCTGGTGTCTCCCAGGAAGAAAATTTCTACCAATACACACTAGCAATTGTTTTAGAACTTATATTAATCTGAAAACACTGCCTAGGATATGAGGGAGTTAAGTAAGCCAGCCCAGGGTCACTTAGCCAGTATGTCAAAAGAAGATTTGACTCGGGTCTTCCTAATGTTGAAGCACTTTGCTTCTGTACAAGATTAATATGCACTCTAAATAATAATTACTTAAAATATTTAATACTATTGGAAAAATTGCACAATATGGTAAAAATTATAATTCCACACCACACACACTAAATTGATGATTTCCTATGTTTCCTATGATGACTACTCCAAGGTAGGGTCCTCTGCTACTTAAGCTCTTCACAAACTGAAGCCAATCTACCTTCTCTCCGTGACACCACTCCAGGTCTACTGTCTGCCTGGGTGTCCCTTCTCTACTGCAGTGGCTGCTGGGCATGCCAGGAATGCTGTCCTTCCTTGATGTGAGCCATAGAGAAACAGCATAATCTGGGAATCCCATCAAATCCAGCTGTAGTTGATGGCTGTAACCACTCTCTATTGACTCCTCTCATTAATAAAAGTTTTGGCTGTATAATAAATCACTTCAATTTAAAAGAAAAGAGTGAATATTTTGGAAGCCATTGAGACTCCTCTTTTGACTCCTTTTATGATTCACATCTTTTCTTATTGGAAAAACATAGTCTTATTGGAAAACTTTAAGTTCTTAGCAAACCAGTAGTCAAGAGGTTAATTTCTCTCTTGGTTAAAATGTAGCTGCTTGGGCTCAAAACTGATTCTAGTCAGTCAAGGTTAAAAATTAGACAAAACCTCAATCTAGTAGGGGCTTTCCACCCGAGAAAAAGTATTATACTCATACTTAGCTTACTGATAATAAGGCGGCTAGAATTCAGCCTTGGACCTTGTTCTATTCCAGTCTATCTCTACTTTGAAGTCACTGATGCTCTTTTGACATGACATAATTTGTATTTTCTGTGCAACTGCTAAGTTTCTTTGTGCCTTTGTGTGAAATGACGTTTGAATTCTGTATATATTAAACTTGTGACTCAATGGTACTTCAGAGAAGCAGCCATGAGCTGACAGACAAGATCATCTCGTCTCTCGCTTTTTTCTTTATCATATAAATCAGTGATTCCCAAAGTGGGTGCCACCGCCCCCTAGTGGGTGCTGCAGCGATCCAGGAGAGTGGTGATGGCCACAGGTGCATTTATCTTTCCTATTAATTGCTATTAAAATAAAAAATTAATTTCCAGGGGCGTTAAGTAATATTTTTTCTGTAAAGGGGGTGGTAGGCCAAAAAAGTTTGGGAACCACTGACCTAAACCATCCCTTATCAGAATCCAGGAGCAGTTGAATAGATTTGAACACTTCCTCCCTTCTGCCTCTGAAAATCTACTGTCTTCTTTACATTGTAGCCCAAGTGCCTCTTTCTGCTGGAAGGTTCTCATTTCTCAGCTGCACAGTGTGCCTAGTACACAGTAAGAAATTAATGAAAAGTCTGTTGATTGATCTGCTTTTAGGTATTTTACATATATTAATGTGCATGAAAAATATTTTGTAAGAAGTTCAACAGATGGTGTGTTAGAGAGATGGGTGCTATACGGCCATAAAAATGACGAATAGGAGGACTTTGCAAGAATATGAATAGTCTCAGATAGCATAAAGTGATGTTAATAGAAAGCTGGGCAAAATGAATATGTAGTGGTTATAATTAAAGGAAAATATATTTGTATATTCTTATGGAATTGAAGGCAAAAGATGGCATTAATGTTTATAGGCATAGTTTATTTTTACTGTAATGTTTATTATGCACAAAATAAAAGATATAATTTTATATCCTCTTAGCAATTACAGAAAAAAAGATATAAAGAGCCTTATAAAGAACAATGAACTTCATCTTTTGCAAAACTGAAGTTAATCAGTCAATAAGCATTTGTTAAGCCCTAAATATTTGCCTTCAGAGAGCTTCTATCACAGCAAAAACCATGTACACAAATACGTAGATGAAAACAAAATAAATATAAGGCAGCTATGGGAGGGAGGGTGCCAGCAGCTGGCAGAGGTCTTCATAAAAGATTTCATGTAGAAGGTAGTGTCTGAACTGAGCTTTGAAGGATGAGTCTTCCCTCCATTTCAAACTTGACCTCTTTTTTTCTAATTATACAATCATACTGCAGTTTAAGGCTTTCTCATTTCTTCTTCTTCTTTTTAAACCCTTACCTTCCGTCTTGGAGTCAATACTGTGTATTGGCTCCAAGGCAGAAGAGTGGTAAGGGCTAGGCAAAGGGGGTTAAGTGACTTGCCCAGGGTCACACAGCTGGGAAGTGTCTGAGGTCAAATTTGAACTTAGGACCTCCCATCTCTAGGCCTGGCTCTCAATCCACTGAGCTACTCAACTGGCCCTGGCTTTCTCATTTCTCTCTTGGACCACTGCAATAGCTTTCTAATTGCAGTCTAGGGCTCTTAACTTCTCCACTTAGATGCTAAAGTGATTTTCCTCTTTAAGCCATAGAGGCCATATCTCTGAGTAAACTTTCATGGCTCTGCTGAGTAAACTTTCATGGCTCCCTATTCCTTCTAAGACAAAATATTTTTCTCTTTGGCATCTAAAGTTCCTCACAGTCTAGCTCTGGATTACTTTTCCAGCCTGATCATATGTTCCTCTCTTTCCGTTCATTTATCCTAGCCTTTTGGCTGTTTTTCACACAGAGCATCACATGTCTTAGTGCTGTGCCTTTACACAGGCAAAATGAAGGGGGTCCTTTACCAAGGCTATGAATCTGGGTGATCTAGTGAATTTAGCAGTAATTGAAAAGTCCAGAAGAGGTGAGATTTTGAGGGAAACGAGTTCTATTTTGGAAAAGGTGAGTTTGAGATGCCTATGAGAGACATCAATTTAAAAATAATAAAAAAACATTGAAAGCTTCTATCACCCAATATCCATAGCTATATGGATCACTATATAATGATAATGTTTTTTCTAGAAAATCTCCCACTTTCATGAGAACCCAATGTTTCCCTTTGTACCTTAGTTACCAACAAGCTAAGCATTTATTCTAGGCATCTCTTACTAATCTTAGTTTCTAATAAAAAGCATATGTAGTATTATATATTTTGTATGACAACGTAATTTAACTCACCCTTCTTTGTGTTTTGATATTATTGCCAGTGTGGCACCAACAAATATGATGAGTAGAATTGAACCCAAAAGGATGCCTAGGCAAAAAAGTAGGAACATTAAATACCAGGAAAAATGTGGCCAGTTGTTTCTTAACTTGTATCTTAGGACTTAATAGTGATTCCTTTTCAGCCATTGTTGAATTCTTTCATATTAACATACAGCCATTTATTAAATACAGGGCTCAAGATTAAACCTTGAATGCAAAAAATCTAATATTAAACATAATCGGATGGCTAAAATTAAGGGATACCCATGTGTGGACTCACAAGTCCAAATAACTTTATAATCTACTCTCTTATCTCAAAAGCAGTATTCTAATCAATGAATTAGAGCTAGAATGAAAACTAATATCAGTCTTTTTCTCCTCCCCTGATACCTAGAAATATATATATATATATATGTATATATATATATATACTTACATATATTCATATATATGTATCTTATGNTTTTGATATTATTGCCAGTGTGGCACCAACAAATATGATGAGTAGAATTGAACCCAAAAGGATGCCTAGGCAAAAAAGTAGGAACATTAAATACCAGGAAAAATGTGGCCAGTTGTTTCTTAACTTGTATCTTAGGACTTAATAGTGATTCCTTTTCAGCCATTGTTGAATTCTTTCATATTAACATACAGCCATTTATTAAATACAGGGCTCAAGATTAAACCTTGAATGCAAAAAATCTAATATTAAACATAATCGGATGGCTAAAATTAAGGGATACCCATGTGTGGACTCACAAGTCCAAATAACTTTATAATCTACTCTCTTATCTCAAAAGCAGTATTCTAATCAATGAATTAGAGCTAGAATGAAAACTAATATCAGTCTTTTTCTCCTCCCCTGATACCTAGAAATATATATATATATATATGTATATATATATATATATACTTACATATATTCATATATATGTATCTTATGCTAACAAGTCTTCTATTTCTTCTAGCCACAGGCTACTTCAGGTAGACTATTATTATCAATTAGATTCATCTAAACAGGCTTACATGAACATAAAACAAACTTTTCCAACATCCAAAGTCGGTGGATTTCTTGCAAGTTTTTCTTCAGGTGTATAAAGATCTGAATTATAACTCTAAAGAGTGATACTTTTATATAATGGTTCAAAACGATAAAATTATATTTAGGTAGAAAAAAGGGGACTGGATTGATTTGGGATATTGGCTCATAAAAGCCACTATTGCTTTTTTAAATTGAGTTGTTAAAACTTACCACTGAGAACAACAGGTCCTTGGGAGCTTTGAAGGGAAGAAAAATTCACTGAAAAAAAAAAAACCCATGAAAATGCCAGTTTAATGGTTTAGCACAATCTTAGACTAGATTCTTATGACTGTCATCATTAAACTATGGTAACAGCTTTTGGAAAGATTTGACAAAAGTTTCATTTTAACAAATGCATTTGGTCATATTTTTAAAAAAACATTATTCAAAAACACTGTGATATGAAAACTATGACGGGAGGGAGATAGCCAAATGAAATGGGTTCAACTTGCTATTAGGGGAATACCAAGGCTATGAAACAAAAATATAATTTTTGGCTATATTTCACATGGTCAAAACCCTGGATGCCAGATTCACACTTGGAAGGAATCTCAAAGGTCAAATCGAAACTCCTAAAAATGAGGAGACTGAAACCTAGAAAGGTTTAGTTACTTGCTAAAGACTACACAGTGAGTGACAAAGGTATGATTGGAACCTCTGTCCTGTATCATATTGTATCACACTGTCTCCTAATTGATTAAACCAATTGTGTAATTATCTGTAGATCTGGGCAATAACATTAAAAAAAAACACAAAACCCTTATCTTCTGTCTTAGAATTGATACTAAGTATTGGTTCCAAGGCAGAAGAAAAATAGGGACTAGGCAAAAGGGAGTTAAATGACTTGCCCAGGGTCACCCAGCTAGTAAATGCCTGAAGCCAAATTTGAACCCAGGGTCTCCCATTTCCAGGCCTGGCTCTCTCTCCACTGAACCACCTAACAGCCTCAGGACGATTACTTTTTTAAAAAAGAAGTCAAATGGAGGAAAAAGGACTCAGAATCAACTCCGATTTAAAAATACAAAGACACTGCTTTTGCATTGCAAGCAAAGTCATCTTGTTACAAAATGTTTTCTTCCATCCTAGCAGCCTTTTATGCCAATCGAGAGATTTTTTTTTTATAGCTTGTTAATGAGTGCTTATTAACCACTTACTCTATGCTAAGGTGTAAAGATACAAAGAAAGAGAAGAGGTAGCTCATTCCTGAGGGAACTAACAGGGGTTTAACCAAGTTCATCCAAGATTCATAAAGAAGAGAGGGAGGGTCAGCTCAGAGATGGAGGCACCAGCAGCTGGGGAGAAGAGGATTTGAGCTGAGTCTCCAGAGAAACCAGGGTTGCTAAGAGATACAGGTGGGAGAGAGATATCTCCAAGAGAAAGCAGTGCAAAGGGAAAGCAATGGGAAATAAAGGATTATGGGGGAGCAGCAGTAAACCAGCCAGTATTGATGAGGATGCACTGATTGATGATTTCAAGTCCTACTGAAGGACACCAATCAACCAATCAACACTTATAAAGTGCCACATTTAACCACTTTAAAATAGGGACATATTGGATTTAAAAATTCTCTGGCATGTGAATAAAGGAAACCTCCCAAGGTACTATCTGAAATCCAACCAGCTTATTTTCAAATATTTGGTAAACTGAACTGCTTGCTCTGTAAGTCTTTTGGCAAAAGAAAGGACTGTCTGAATACAGCCCAGTGCTAGAGGCAAAAGATGTAGTTTGACATAGCAAAAGTGCTCATAGAATACTTACCTGATTTACAGACTGCTAAAGGAGGGTCCCATCTATGATCTTCCTGACATTGACTCTGAGGACTGCCTTCTAGCATATACCCTTCATCGCACTTCAGAGTAAAGATAGCTCCAAAATGATATATTTTTTTAGTCGACATATTCTGGGCACCAATTATGAACTCTGGGAGGCTACAATTCACTTCTGAAATCAAGGAAAGGAGGTTGAGGTTATTACCATCTTCTGACTTCTTTCAAAGAAATACAATAAATTTATAGACTTCATAATTTGTGGCAAAAGACCACCTTTACCATTAGCATGCATCATTTTAATTAAAAGAACATGTAACAAGAGCTGGTGATTCATAAATCCTAATTTCTGACATCTCAGGGTGCTTCTGGGTTCTGCAATACAAGTTACTTTCTCTTTCTCTTTTAAAATGTTATTAGAAATTCTAAGTTTTTACCTGTCTCCTTGGAAGCTGTATTAATTTAACTGAATTAGAGAATTTGGGAGATGGAAGCAACCTTAGCAGCCATCTAGTACAACCTATACAACAGGGAATTCCTACTATAATGCACCTGAGAAGTCCATCCAGCCTCTGTTGGAAGATTTCCAAAGAAGAAGAACTCATCATGCCCATTCCACTTTTGGACAGCTCTACTTGTTAAGAAAATTTTCCTGACATCAACCTAGATTTATGTCTTCACAACTTCCATTTGGTTTTCTTGATTTTGCCTTGGTGGCTAATAAACAAATTGAATCCCTCCCCTACCTGACAACCCTTTGAGTACTTAATGACAGCTATTACATTCCCACTCCCTTTCCCCAGTTTTCTCTTCTCTGGACTACACGTTCCCCTCTTTTTTCAACTCCAAGCATCACTTTTCTAACTAAGAACTATTTTTTTCTCATAATCTCAAATGCAGGCGACCTCCTTCCAAACTACTTTTTATTTAACTACTTTGTATTCATTTTTCTTTTTCTGCTTTATTCTGTTTATACATATGCACATATATGTATGTATGTTATACATATTTATACACCTATATAAGCATATATATATGCCTATCTCTCTCTACTGTTCTAATATTAGCTCCTTCAGAAAAGGAACTATTCCTTGTTTTTGTATCACTAGAACCTAGCACAACGTACTCATATGTAGTAGCTACTCAATAAAATGTTTCTTGAATTCTATGCCCACACAACACCAATCTGTCATAGCTTCTACAAATCTGAGCAGGAAGAAGAAAGCCTAGAAGAAGTATCTTTGTAATAAGGGAAAAATCTGTTCCAGAATCCTTCATGGGTACAACTAATGAGTGCTTCTCGCAAAAGGAAGGAGCTTAGATCACATTTACAGAATACTGACATCTCAGAATAATATTAAGCCATAACAAGAGAAGGAAGGCACTGGAAAGCAGGCCCGCAAAAGAAAAATGGAAAATTATTAACAACTACATGAAATGACATTCCAAATCATTCTGCGAATCAAAACAACCTTGATGTTTCACTGCACATCCTGAAAATTGGCAAAGATGAGAATACTCAATGCTGAAGGAGTTGTGGGTTAACAAGCACAATAGTGCATTGTTGGTGAATCAATATAATAATTTTGGAAATCAATTTGGAATTATGCATATCAAATCACTAAAATGTCCATATCCTTTGATTCAAAGAATCCATTACTAGGCTTATTTCCCAAGGAAGTCATTGAAAAGAAGAAAGCCCTCATATATACCCAAATATCTGTTACGATTAAAAATGATAAAGACTGATATAATAGTATAAATTAGTAGTTTATTCAAAGCCATGGCCATGTTGGTAAAATATATATATGACCGTGCCTATCTTTTATATTTACCACCGGAGCCCATCTTGACCCTCTCGCCAGCCACTCTTCAGGAAGACCAAAAAAAGGGCCTTTTCTAGGCCCTCCCCCTGAATTTAAACTCTCCCTGTGTGGGGACCTTTGAGGTCCTCAAACCTTAAGACCCATTGGAATCATGGGTAATGTAGTCTCAAAGTCCACAGAAGTCCACGAACACTACTTTTAAATGGCATCTTCCCAATTCAAAATATACATATCTCTATCTTAACTTTTTGTGAAAGCAAAGAATTGAAAACAAAGTAGGCATGCATCAGTTGGGGATGGCTAAACAAATGGTGGGACATGAATGCAGCTGCAAATTGCTGTGCTATAATAAAATAAATATGATGAAAATAGAGAATCATGGAGAGATGCTCACAATCTGATGCAGAGTAAAGTATAGGGAAGTATATGCCAAGAACATACATAATGGCAATATAACCAGAAAAAATATTCACAATCAAAAGTGTATGTTGCATCATTGCAAAGAATAAGTATGGCTCCAAAAAAGATATAAGACAACATTCCTAGCAGCCATCTTTGCAGAAACAGGAGGCCCATGCACAGATCTTTGGCCTACTTTTGATAAAGTTTGAAATCATTTCCAAAGGTATTTTATAAGGGGACCTAAACAGGGCAAATGGGTAGGATAAGCATTTTAGAAAATAAATATACCACCTAATCACCATAACTCTTCTAGTTTTGATGAAGGTTAAAAAAATATTAATTCATGCTTGTTGGCTCTGAGAGGGGAGAGGGAAAAAGGGTGAAAGAATGTGGATCATGGAACCATGGAAAAATATTTAAATAAAAATATTTTAAAAAATATTAATTTAGTAAAATTGGAAACTTTATCAAAAGTAATGCCATGTCAACTTTTCAAAGGATATAAGACAAATCTTCCTCCAATTACC
The DNA here is from genome assembly GCF_016433145.1 of Gracilinanus agilis. Lineage (NCBI taxonomy): Eukaryota > Metazoa > Chordata > Mammalia > Didelphimorphia > Didelphidae > Gracilinanus > Gracilinanus agilis. The sequence continues at coordinate 112,027,917 of NC_058133.1, read as the reverse complement.
TCTCCCAAGACCCAACTAAATAAAGAGGGTTAGGATTACTCACCTTTACAAAGTGGAATCTTTTGGAACCAAAACCTAGTCCCCACTTCAGGATGCCAACAGAGCTTATAAACATGGCCAGTTAATTGGTACCTAAAGATAGAGGGTAATATAATTTCACCTCCCAATGTCCATTCTTTTCTGGACCAAACCATTTAAAGTCAAAGTAGGTGCCATTGAGCAAAGGCTTTTGGTGATGAAACACCAAAAATTTAAAACTTTATTTACTAGAAACCTGATCAAGAATAATCTCAATTTAAGAAAACTAGCCACATTCAGAGGAAGAACTATGGGAGGAGAAACACAGAGGAAAAACAACTGCTTGAACACATGGGCTGATGGGGATATTATTGGGGACGAAGACACTAAACGATAACTCTAGTCCAACTATCAATAATATGGAATTAGGTCTTAATCAATGATACATGTAAAACCCAGTGGAATCGTGTGTCAGCTAAGGGGGGTTAGGGAGGCTTGGGGGAGAGGGAAAGAACATGAAACATGTAACTAAGGGAAAATATTAAAAAAAAGAATAATCTCAGTTTATAGCAGGCTTATTTACCCACTCAGAAAAAGCCCAAGAGTTAAGGATAGTTGTTAAAAGTCTAGAAATCCACATGCAGTGTTCGGTGAAAGTGAAGAGCTTTTAAAGGAAACCACTAGGCTAAACTAGTAATTAGTGCACAAAAATAAGAAAAAGCTGTTATTTAAGCTGTATCTACTCACTTACCCCTCTTGGCAAGAGGAATTAACCAGAACCACAGGATTGTCATCTAAGGGCAATTGCAATTGTTCTCCTATGGGTTCACATGCCGCTTCTAAAGAATTGAGACTAAGATCACTAAAGGATACCTCAGGTTAAAAAAATGTAGCCTAAGTTGGAACCATTGGTACCTTCACAATGTGGGGCAGAAAGACTCCAAGCTCCTGAAGACATACAGCAAATTGATTTATTTCCCATGAGCAAGTATCCAGGGTCACAAGTATAATCTACAGACATCCCAGGAGCAAAGTGGCTTCTCTCCCCACCTGTGTGCTGACCATGGGGTATCTGAGGAGGTGGTAGGCACTCTGAAGAAAAAGTATTATCTATGTAAAAACGCCAACTAAAAGGAATTCATGTTAAAGTCAGTCTGAAACTTTCTAGTGGAAGACTAATGAGTTTCATTCAATCATAGCATAATTTTTCCTGTCCTAAGAGAAACTAACAACCTCAGGAGGGGCCTCTTATTTCCTTTTCGACTCTTTACTTCTCTAACAAGATCACAGTGGGGCATTCCTGTTTTCAAAAGATATAAGGAAGAAACTATTTGCAAAGCTTTCTACAATGATGATTCCATTATACTTAGAGTAAAAAAAAACAGAGGTTTGTCTGGTATTGCTCAGATTTTATTGATACCATTCATGGAGACCTTTCTCTTCTCCATTCTCCCATATCTGACAGCATCCACATGTATTTTGCCATTATCTCTTCTTTTCCCCATTTTGTATGAAGAGGGAGACCTTGTCCATGCCAAAGTAAATTCCTCTCCATGTATAAGTGATTACATCCCATCCTATCCCCAGCAGATTGTCCCATCTGTCATTCCTACTTATATCACTCTCATTTTCAAAAAACCCTCTCTTGGGTCATTCATTACTGCTAGATGTTGCACCTTAGTTCTCCTGCCTTTAGGGCTAACCTTTTTGAGGAGGCCATCTATAATAGGTGCCTTTATTCTCTTTCCTCTCACTATCTTTTTAACTCTCTACATTATGGCTTCCAATCTTATAATTCAACTGCACTCTGCTTGCTCCAAAATCACTAATGTTCTCTTAATCATAAATTCTCATGGCCTTTTCTTGATTCTCATCCTTCTTGTTCTTTCTGCAGCCTCTGGCATTATTGATGTCCTCTTCTCTCTAGCTGTTTGTTTGTTTGTTTGTTTTGTCACACTAATCTTTTCTGGATTCTCACTAATCTTTTCTGGTTCTTGAGGATATTCATCTATGTTGTGTTCACTAACCATGGGTGTCCCACAAGGCTCTGTCCAGGGTCTTCTTTTCTTGATCTATTTATTACACTTGATTATTTTATCAGTTCCCATGCATATCAATTATCTTCTCTGTGGGGATGAATCTGATATCTACTGATCCAGCCATAACCCCTCTACTCCCATTCTCCAACTAGCAACTGGATATCTTAAATTGGAGGTTTTGTAGACATTTTAATTCAGTAAGTCCAAAACTGGACTCTCTCATTTCACCCAAATTTTCTCCTCTTCTAAACTTCCCAATCACTATCAAAAGTATCATTATCCTCTTAGTCCTTCAGTTCTGCAACCTAAGTACCATCCTTGACTCCTCACTCTCTCCTCCCTCATAGACAAAGACGCCTAGTTGGCCTGTCAATTTGACTATTGCCATACCTCTCACCTAAACTCCATTTTCTCCTCTGACATGCCTACTGATGTGATTCAGGTTCTCATTACTTCATACTTGGATTCCTGTAATATCTGGTTTTCACATCACGTCTTTTTTCACTCTAATATATCCTCCATTTAGCTGTTAAAGCAAACTTTCTAAAGAAAAGTTCTGACTATGCTGCAATCCTACTCAATATACTACAATGCTTCTCTATACTTTTAGGATCAAATATCAAATAAACTGGTGTTTGAAGCCTTTAATAATCTGATTCCCAATCCCTACCCCACATTTCTAGATTTATACCTTCCACCTCACTATATAATCTTTAATCCACTGAGTCAAGCACTATTGCTATTCCTTGAACAAGATCATTTTATCTCAAGACTCCAGGAATTTGCTACAGCTGTTCCACATGAAAGAAATATTGTCCTTCCTCGCTACCACTTCTTGGCTTCCTTCAACACTATCTTCTGTGGAAAGGCTTTCCGTATCCCTTTTAATTCTAGTGCCTTCCTTCTATTGATTACTTGGAATGTATCCCTTTACACCCTGTTAGTACATAGTTTTTGCATATTGTCTCTCCTAATTAGATTGATTGCTCCTTGAGAGGAGGTATTTATTGCCTTTTAAACTCTTTTATATCTAAAATACTTAGCACAGTGCCTGGCAGATAATCCTTACATGTTTAGTGACTGAAAATATAACCAAGTCAAGTAAAGATGAAGTGATATGCAGAAGTGCACACAGATCTAATATAAGAATAGATGAAGGAGGAAAATTAAAATAAGTTCCTTGTTGGCTCTAAGAATTAAATTTCCCAAATAATTAAATAATGGAAAAATATATTGTATTGTCGGTACAATTTTCTACCAATAAAAAACTTTTGATAGGGGAGAAGACACACACAAAAAAATCTAAATCATGACATGACCTAGGTAACTTTCACTCACCCCTTTCACAGATTGGTGCCTCAGGATCCCAAGTGCCATTGGAACTACAGCGGATCTGACTGCTGCCCTTCAGAGTGAAGCCAGTGTAACAGCGAAATGCCACAGTGTCATTATAGAAATATGGGGGTCCCTGTCCAGATATCTTGTAGCCATTGGAGACTGTGGGATGAAGGCACTGAACAGAGGAAGCAGAAAGCTCACACCGAGGGGGATCCGCACTCCAAATCCCATTGCCCTCTGGATCACTCATACAGTGGATGGTGCTCTCTCCAATGAGGCTGAATTTCACTCCTTTCTCTGGGTCAGCATTGCAGCTATAAATTATTTGGGTTCCATATGGCACTTCATCTGCAGGGCTACCCATATATTTCCCATTTTCAATTTTAGGTGGTGTTGGGCAAATCACTTCTATGAAGAAAGAGAGGAGGAGAGTGTCCTGCCAAAATGTTCTTTGGAAAACCTTTCACATCATTCTGATATCCACTTTTACCCACAGTAAAATGTCAATCTTTAATCACCTTATTTCCGATAAACATTTTTAATCTTTCTCCATCATGTCCTTTAAATATTATTGGGCCTCTTTGTGCATATCTCTGATGGTTATTAAATACTTTAAAATTAAGATCATGTAATTACATTTCTCTGTCAATCAAGAATTTTTATCTGAAAATATAAATCATGTCAGGCTTACCTCTTAAGAATCTAGTCTTATTAATCAGTCTTTTATAGAAGAATTCAATATTAGTAGAAATATTATCTAAAGTTTTTATCTTTTCAGAATAAATTATTTACCTTGATATCACCTAGAGATTACCCAGGTTAAAAAACTCAACTGTTATTATAGTGCCATAAGTTAAAGATGGGATTTTAAGTAAAGATATTCATTGATTCTGAGTGAGATAAAGATCACATATGAAAGTCCAAGGTATTTTTGAGAGAAACTGTTGGCCAAGGGAGAGATACCATATGCTTAAGGAAAATAGGCTGGTAGTGGGAACATGACAAGTGATAGTTTGGGGCAGCTTAAGAGAATCTGTCCTCACCTTGCAAAACAGAAATGGACAGAAAGAGGAAAGGACAAAAATGTATTATAAATAGAAAGGAAATGCAGAGATAAGAAGGGAAGACTAGGTCAAAGGGGATACATAAGGAGCCGAAACATAGAAATAGGATACTACTATATATCCTTTCTTGCTAATGAATTAAAATGTGGAAGATGGATTATATATACAGGCAGTCTTTTAATAGAATTCCCCTCAAAAATAGGTACAGAAAAGGAGAAGCATAAGGACCAGCTTGTGATATAAGGGAGATAATGTATATAATGTGTAGTACTAATAATGAATTATGATTTTGGTGAATCTTATCCTTGCTCATTACAGAAAAAAACGCTGCAACTACATCTATGTTTTTTCCCTTCAGTTTTAAATTGGAAACATTCTAATAAATTTATTAGATTTAGGTTTGATTTAAGGAAACAATTTTTGGCAATTAGAACGTATCCAAATGTAGAATGGATTGAAGTTACTAATGGTCACTTGTTGGTTATGCTGTAGATGCCCTTCTTATTCAAATGTACATTTGACTAGATGGCTTATGATATCTCTTCCAGCTTAAGGAAAATATCTAAAATTAGAATTGCCATCCTACTCACCTATACAAATTGGAATCTTAGTCCAAATAGCACCCTCTGTAGCAAGCACACAGTGACTAGAAGCTTGGCCTTGTAAATGGTACCTAGAGACAGAGAGTTATTCATGATAACCATCAGTTTTTGCCTCTAAGACAACGCAGCAAGACTTGAAGGAGCACAAAAGCCTCTTCCATTTAGAATGCTAGATGTTCCGATTCAAGACAGTCATTAAAAAGCATCTTTTTCTTGTCTCTTCCTCCATGTCAGAATGGCCTTCATTGGGGCAAACATTCAGAAAATCAATCAACAAGCATTTATTTGGTGCTCATTCTTGCTAAGCTCTGGCAATGCAAAGATAAAAGTGGACAAAGTCCCTACCCCCAAAGAACTTACATTTCAATGGGCTGGAAGGAACACAACATATGCCCACAGAAGCACATGCAAAATAAACAAAAGAAACTTAGGGGAAGGAGTTCCCCTACATTTGGGGTGGGTAGGAGGGCAAAGGAAAGCTTCATGAAGAAGGTGGTGCTTAAACTGAGTCTTAAAGGAAACTGAGGGTTCCAAGCAGCAGAGGTGTGGAAAGAACTGGATTCTTTTTTGGAACAAGGGCTAGCCAAAACAAAAGCAAGAAAGCAAGAGATGGAGCTTCATGCCAGAGGAGTGGCAAGTAGCCTAATATGGCCACATCACATGGCAAGAAGGTAGAAGTGAAATATAAGAAGCCTGGAAAGGTAGGAGGAGTCAAGTTGTGAAGATCTTTCAATGTCCAACCACGGGGTTTATATTATGTTCTCAAGACAACAGAGAACTCTTGGAATTTATTGAATCCAAGAGGGGTCAGTGATGTGGTCTAACCTATACTTTGGCACAACTGCTTTGCCAGCTTCTGGAGGATGGACTGGGGTGGGGAGAGATCTGAGGCAGAAAGACAAAACAGGAGGAAGGAGGAGATAGTTGCAGTAGTCAAGGGAAGATGTGATGAGTACTGGATGTGGGGGGAGTTGTAACAGTGGAGAGGATCATCTACACATGAGCTAGTGTAGAGATAGAAATAACAATATTTGACAACAAATGTGATATGTGACATGAGAGCGAGGAGTCACAAAGAAAACAATATAGTTGAAAACTAGGGAGATGGGAAGTATGGTGGGACATGACAATAACAGGGAAGTTTAGAAAAGAGATGGATTTGGGAGTGGGGGGAGATGAGCTCTGTTCTGGATATGTTGAGTCTGAAATGACTGGAGCTTAGAAGAGAAACTAGGGCTGGATCCATGGATCTAGCTGTTATCTGTTTAGAGAGGACACTAAGAGAATGTAGAGAGAAATGAAAAGAAAGCCCAGAATAGGCCCTTAAGGTACATCCACAATAACTGGGTGTGATAAGAATCAGTGAAAGAGACAGAGAAGTGGCTGGCTGGGAAGGAGGAAAAATAGGACACAGCAAGGTCTTAGAGATTCAGAGAAGAGAGATTATGCTAGAGGAGTAGGAGTCAAAGGTGTCAAATGCAGCAGAGATCAAGGAAGATGAAAACTGAGAAAATGACATTAGATTTGGTGATTAGGACTGGCAACTATGGAAAGAATAATTTCAGTTGAGTGACAATGTCAGAAGCCAGAATGTGGGAAGTTAAGAAGAAAGTGAGAGTAAAAGGTAGGGGCAGCTAGGTGGCTGGTAGGTAGAGAGCCAAGTCTGGAGATGGGATCTGGCCTCAGATACTTCCTTGTTGTGTGCAAGTCACTTGACCCCCATTGCCTAGCCCTTACCACTCTTCTGCCTTAAAACCAATACATAGTATTGATTCTAAGACAGGAGGTAAGGATTTTTAAAAAAGAGAGAGAGAGAAAGTGAAGGCATTAAGGATTAATGGCTTTTTCAAGAAATTTGGCAGAGAGGAGAAATATAGGTTAATAGCTTCGAAGGAATGGTAGGCTGTAGTACTTCTTTGAGGGGGTAATGGGGAAACATTGGGCATTTTGAGACTGTGGAAAGGGAAAGATTCATGGTTAGAGGATAAGGATGCAATTCATGTGTAATTCAGTGATGTGGTCTAACCTATACTTTGGCACAATTGCTTTGCCAGCTTCTGGAGGATGGACTGGGTTCGAATGACTAGGCAAACTCACCCCTTATTACAGGAAAAGGTCATGGTTGCCCCAATCTGAAGATGTGAAGGCTCCTTTACCTGCCCATTGGGGAATTTTATTAAAGGTTCACACACTGCCCCTAACAAGAAAGTAATGAGTTAGGTATATATGGCAAGTAATGCCGCAGTTTGAATTCAAGAAATAGGATTGGACCATTTTATACCTTTACATGTGGGAGCAGCAGTATTCCAGACTCCTGAAGACAAACAGCGAATGGTCTTTTCTCCAACAAGCAAGTAGCCAGGTTCACAGCTGTAAGTCACAGACGACCCAGGCACAACTGGGCCACTGTGGCCATTTCTATGTCTCCCATTAAGGATCATAGGAGGTGATGAACAATCTAATAAGAAATTTTTTATGCACATACACATACACAAGATAAAGACTATTAGTTTATAAATGTACAAGACACAGTCACTGAATTTCAGCAAAGAGAGTAAAAACAGCAAGAAATTTTGGATAAATAGCAATTAACTTGCCTTTCAGGAATCAAATAATAGCTTTTTGTTTACAACCACACTAAGAAAGAATTTAAAAAAATTTATATTTTGCTTAAAATACTTTTTCTAGGTCATTTCTCTTATTTTATTTTACAATGTTATTAAGATAATAAAAAGATATTTACATTGTACTTTAGGGTTTAAAAAGTACTTCATTAATATTATCTAGTTTTATCCTCACAACCATCCTAAGAGGTTGAGTGTAGAGCCACACAACTAGTAAGTGTATAAGACAGGATTTGAAGTCAGGTCTTCCTGACTTCAGGAAGTGCTCTACTTACTATTGCACCTAGCTGCTCCCTAAATCCAAGGATTAAAATCCAATCTTGGTGTGACTTAGGAAACAATATTCTCCTATATATAAAGTTTTTCAACTGACAAAGACATGCCACAGGACAAGAAGTTACAGAAGGGCAATTAAGGCTTTATGTAAGGAAAATTCTTCTAGTCCAAAAGCTATCTACTACAGAACTTACAGAAAAGTAGTTCTGGAAAATAAAAATACATAAAAATTCTCCGGAGAAGAAAAGCTACCCAAACATGAAGGCGTATCAGGAGGGAGTGATTAACCCTTGCTAGAGGTTTTCAAGTGAAGGTTAGATGACCACTTGCAGGCTTATTGAAGAGGGGATCTTTATTCAGGGATGAATTAGACTAGAGTGACTCTTAGGTCCCTTCTCACTTACATTTTATGGGTATGGTGGAGCCACAGTATAAAATAGTAACAGAAACTAGGCACAGTAATCATTTTTTGTGACACAATTATAAAACTAGATATTAACAACTAGATTTTGAACCTAGTTACATATTTTATTTTTAAAATCAAATTGGCTATAACCCTAATCCAGGTTGAAAGATCAGAAAAACTGGTGAGCCCCATCTCAGAATTAGTGTCCTAAAATCCAGCTGTTTTTGACTTCCATTGGCTATGTGACTATCACACTGGTTTCCCTGCATACACTGAGCACATTTTACTATCAGGGAAAAGTAATGCTCCAAGGAAGAGCTGTAATTCCTTTCCATTTCTGACTCCACTCCTTCTCTAAAGTGTGATTGCATGATTGATAATGAACAGGTCTATCTTTATCAGCAATACCATCCCATGAACTTCCACCCCAAGTTGTTCATATCAATTTCTTTTTCTTTTTCCTTTCCTTTCCTTTCCTTTCCTTTCCTTTCCTTTCCTTTCCTTTCCTTTCCTTTCCTTTCCTTTCCTTTCCTTTCCTTTCCTTTCCTTTCCTTTCCTAGTTTTGCCTTCTCTCTTAGAATTCATACTAAGTATGGGCTCCAAGACAGAACAACAGTAAGGGCTAGGTAATGGGGGTTAAGTGACTTGCCCGGGGTCTGAGTTCAGATTTGAACCCAGGACCTCCCATCTTCAGGCTTGGCTCTCTATCCACTGAGCTACCTACCACCTATCTGTGCCATATGTTGGAGGTTTTTTTTTTATTTTTACTTTTTGTCATAAGAATAATTCTAAGACAGAAGGGCAAAGGTTTAGGCAAATGAGGTTAAGTAACTTTCCCAGGGTCACTAGACTAGGAAGTATCTGAAGTCAGATGTGAACCCCATACTTCCCATCTCCAGGCCTGGAACTCAATTCACTGTACCCTCTAGGTACTCCTCGCATCAATTTCCTCTTTTCACTCACCTCTCTCACATGTTGGCATTGGTGATGGCCCCCATGTACCATTTGCTTGGCACCACAGAGTGCTGTGACCTTTCATGGTAAAGTTGGTATCACAGGCAAGTATCAGAGTGTCACCATGTTTATATAGAGGTTGGAACTTCAACTTTAGATGTCTCTCTTGGACTTGTGGGGCAAGACAAATAGTAGTTTTATTGTAAATCTCACACTGAGGGGCAGGTATACTCCAGACTCCATTCACTTGATCTTTAGTTGTGCAATGTGCAATTTGGGTTCCAATAGCACGGAATGCCTTGAAACAGGTATATTTTATTACAGTCCCATAGGGAAATTTATTCCCAGAAAGGAGTGGAAACCTTCCATTGATGATAGGAGGAGGAAAACCACAAGTAATCCCTACAGGAGTTAAAGGGAAAGAAGGGTATAAATTAAGTGTATCAGATTAAAGTTCTTCCATAATCTAAGTTTTGCCACCCAAATAGAAACTTAACTTTTAAATCTATACCTAAAATTTAAAACTGCCCTAAAACTGATCTACATGTATCGAGTTTTAATTCTTATAAATTTTTATATAGTCATCACTCATGCTAATCAATGTCCAAATGTAAGTCATATGGCCTCTAAGGTAAAGACTTGAGTTTCTAGTGTGTGTTTACCTCCTGCCTCTCTGCCTAGCCTCACCCTTCCCACTTTTCTTGATTCTCAGTTTCCATTTACTCACTACTCAGTTAACAAGAATTCTACATGACCAAAACTGGTCAAGCAGTTGCTTGTTGAACAACAGGTGAGCTGACCAGCAAATCCTGACAGTGATCTCATGTCCTCTGCCATTGGACAGTCATAGTTTGCCACTTCCTATGTATATCTGACTCCTTTCCTAAATCAGGTAAAAATTGCTGGGAACCTCTGATTTCCTTTGGTTTCATGAGCAGCTTGTTATCTCAAAGACAAAGGAACTAAGCTGTCCTATACATGTAGCATAAAAGGAAGAAGCTATAGAATATCTCAACATATCACATCACCACAGGATAACTTTTTCACAATAGTCTTAGTTGGCAAGGTGAAGAATGACATATTTATTTGCACACTAAAAACCCAAGGGAGTGATGGGTTAATACACTGATAGCAGACATATGTACATGGAGTACAAGTTCCCTCAAAAGCAAGGGAAAGAATGTGGAGAACTTATTTGTGCTTCTACTCACGTTCACAGACAGGCACTTTGTTACTCCAACCAACTGTCAATCCCCTTAGTACACATGTACTAGAAGAGGTGCCATTAAGCCAAAACCTAGAAAACAAGGGAATTACATATAGATGACAAGATCAAACCTCAACCACAGAAAAGTAGGGTATTCCCTTCTGGGAGAGGAAACATTTTAACATAAATGTTTGCCAATTCCTGAATTCAGTTAAATTAGGTCAGTAAGTTAGTCAACAAACATTAATTAAGTGCTTACTACATGCCAGGCATAATGATGAGCACAGAGATACAAAAACAAGCTAAGATGCCCTCGGGATTCAAATCAGGAGAGGCATAGCTATGTACAAACAAGATAGATACAAGGTAAATCAGAGATAATCTCAGATGGAAGGCACTAGCATTAAAAGGAACCCTATGAGAAGAGCTTCTGGCAGAAGATGGCATTTTAGCAGAGTCTTGAGGAAGTCAAAGGAATCAGGAGGCAGAGGTGAGGAGGGAGAGCATTTCAATCATGGAAAGAGCCAATGAAATGCTCTGAGTCAGGAAATGGTGTGTCATGTGCAAGAAATAGCAATGAGGCCAATGCCACTGGATTTCAGAGTACGTAGTGGATTGGAAGGTATAAGAAGACTGGAAGGGTGGGGGTAATTAAGGGTTTTAAAACACAAACAGAGGATTTTATATTTATATTGGATCTTAGAAGTAAGAGGAAACCACTGGAGTTTTTTTTTTTTTGAGGGATATGTGTATGTGTGCGTGTGCACGCGTGAGTGACATGATCAGACAAGTTTTAGAAACACAATTTCTGATAGCTGGCTGAGGGATAACTGAAGTGGAGAGAGACTTGAAGCAGGGAGGCTAACCAGAAGGATATTGCAGTAGTATAAGCAAGAGGCACTGAGGGTCTAGATTATGATGGTGTCAGAGTCCAAGGAGAGAAGAGGGTAAAGAGAAGAAGAGATGTTAGGAAAGTAGAAATAACAGGTCTTGGAAACAGATGGGATGTGAGGGAAGCGAAAGTAAGAAGTGAGGAGTGAGGATGAGGAGATGAGTTAGATGCCTAGGTCACTGAGGATTTGGTGATGCCTTTGATAGTAACAGAAATTTTTAGAAGAGAAGAAAGGGTTTTGGGGGAAGAGATAATGAGTTCAGTTTCGAGCATGCTGAGTTTAAGATATCTGTATTGCAGATATCTACTTTAAGACGTCTGATAGATAGCTGGAGTTTGAAGAACGGGGATCAGGTAAGAGGTTAAGGCTAAAGATCTGAGAATCATCTGCAGAGAGATGTTATTTGAAACCTTGGGATCTAATATCCCATGCAAAATAAATGACAAAGGGAAAACGGAATAGGGTCCAGAGCAGACCTGTGGGAGACACCCACAGTTAGTGAGTGCAGCCTGGAAGAAGATCCAATAAAGGAGTCAGAGGAATTGTCATACAGAGAGGAAGAGAACCCAAAGAGCGGTGTTTCAAAACTTAGAAAGAATTTATCAAGAAGAGGATAATAGGGTCAAAAGCTACAGGGAGATCAAGAAGGATGAAGATTAAGTCCTGAATTTAATAATCAGCAGAAGCACAAATCATTCCAATTAGTCAGAATGTCTTATAACTACTGACCCCACCCTCTATGTTCTCTTTGCTTGACTGCAAAGCACTACCAAATAGCAAGATTCCAGTGTCCATGTAAGAGCAGTAGCTCTCACACAGCAAGAAATATCTGTACTCTTCAGTACCCCACTGTCTAAAATACATCTTTCAACCACTCTCCTTCCCCCACCATAGCCCAATTATTACCACTACCAGGAGTCATTCACTCTAACATGCCTTTCAAGAGATCTCCCCTCAAACAAGGAAACAGCAAACAGAACAACTCCCAGCTTGGCTTGACAAAACAAAACGGGTTTCGTTTGGTAAGTAGCTGATTTTAGTCTTCTTCAATGCATTTGAAACAGCACTGAAGGAAAGTTAGATACTATGTGGTGAGAACAGCGGGCACAGACAACAGAAGCTATTTTTTTCCTCCAAGGACAGAAAATAAAGTGGAAGAAAAGAAGAGGAAGAATCTTTGTAATGAATTGCTTTGCGAAGCTCAGAAAATGCCACATCCAGTCATGGTAATCTAGGAGGGATTATCTCACACTCACCCCTCTTTACAAACAAAGACAACCTTTGTCCCAAGCTGGGGAGGACTGGGAGATTTAACTTCTCCATTAAGAAGCTGATCCAGGAATTTCCCACAGGATTTCACTAGGAGAACAAGAAAGGGATGAGGCCAGCATATGAGAGACAAAGAGAAGAGATTTGCAAGAGAGGTTCTAGCTAGCTGTAGGCACCTTCACACTTTGGAGTTTCATAGTTCCATTTCCCAGGCTCTATACACTTAATGGAAGCTGATCCTTTGAGAAAGTAGCCAGGTTCACAGTCATAGTACACAGTATCTCCAAAGGAAAAATAGTCCTTGATTTTGCTCCGTTTACCGTGGGAAATCTCCATAGGTGGAAGACACCCTGAAGAAAGAGCAGGAACAAAAGACACCTTTAGTTGTCACAGGAGAATAATCTTTCTCCAACTGAAGTCTCTGGGGTAGGTAAAAGAAAAGAAAAAATACACTAAGTTTAGATCTTTAGGTCATAAGTTTTCCTGGGACACTTTCTCCACCTATTTATCCATTAAAATTTGTTCTAGTCTATTTAACAATTTGCCTTTTCTATCCTGATACTTTAAAAAAACAGCATCAGTTTTATAGACTCAAATTTCCTGTATCCAAAAGGAGAAAGTCAGTGCCCTAAGATTACTCCATTGTCCTCATGCTTCTAAGTCTTTTACCAAACTATCCACTTCAATACAGGAGAAATCCAACCAAATGACCACCATGAATCCTTTCTGTTTTGTAAGTAGAAACTGTTTTCATTAGGAAGGGCCATATTTGTGATATCCCCTTTAGTCAAACTCTGATTTCAGCTGCATTCCCCTACATCAGTGATGGCAAATCTTTTAGAGACTGTGTGCTGTGCCCTCCCACTGAGTGCTGGGTATGCCCTGCCCCACCCCACCTCTTTCACCACACAGGAGAGGGAGAAAGCGCTCCCATTGGGCTGCTGGGCTGCTGAATGGGTGATGTGAAGAAATGTCATCAAGCACAGTGGAGAGGGGGAAGGGAGGAGCTCTATCTGAGTCCTTCTGCCTTTCTGGTAATGAATCTGGTGGGGGAGTAGGGAGGCAGGGGGCACCTGTGCCCACAGAAAGTGCTCTGCATGCCATCTTTAGCATGCATGCCATAGGTTTACCATCACAATCCTATATGGTCCAGTAGAAATTAACTTAGGGAATGCAAACTTACTTCAATTTTGTCCTAAACAAAATCATTATCAGGAAGTTAATTATTCTGTAGGAAAAAACAAATGAAAAATTTCCAACTGTTCTTTTGGCTTACTTTCCATTGATCTCCCTAGATTTATATAGATAATGGATAATATAAAAAGTCTATGCTCAAAGCAATATTAAAAATGGCTTTCTTAAAATAAATTTCCATTACTTGACCATATTCAGTTATTATTACTCAACATTTATTTAAATGAATTTTTCATTTTTAAAAATTCTTTTCTGGGAAGATATCTATTCAACTTGCTCACTTCCCATTTATCCTAGTCTAAAGATTATCTCCATTTGCTAATCCAAGAAGCTTGTCTCATTTCCAAATTCCCAAAGATTTTGGCAAACTCACCCCTGAAGCACACCGGCAATGCAGGATCCCATTGGCTGTTAATCTGGCATTGCACTACTCTGCTGCCCTTCATGGTAAAACCAGGGTCACATTCCAATTCCACAGCATCATTTAATAAATAGAAAGGTCTAAAGAGTGACATACTTCTTCCATTGGCAATTACTGGGGTCTTGCACTTGGCTAGAGTAATACATCGAGGTGGAGGACTGTTCCAGATGCCAACTTTATTGTCTTTGCTAGTACAGTGTAATGTTTTGTTACCCACCAGGTCATATAGCTTTTCCCCCCGTGACCCAGTGTTACATTCATAGGATACCACCATGCCATAGTAAAAATATTCATTAGTGCTTCGATATCTTCCATTGGGAATGGTTGGAGGTAGATCACAACGAATAGCTGCAGAGAGAATAGAGAATAACACTCATTTGGGAATTTAATCTTTTTCCTTTGAAAATAAAACTTCAATTTGGCTCATATTACATTATAGTTGCTTTTCACTTTTAAAAATTAAAATGTATAGCATGATGGTCACTTCCTACCCATTAGAAAAGTACCAAATGAACAGGTCATTTCATATAATCACAAAACATGTCTGATCATCTGGATTAGTCATGCCTTTGGGTTGTCAGAAAACTGGCATTTTACTTGATTGACTGATTTTTCAGCTTTCACCTAGTCCTGTGATCTTTCTTATGGTTGGGGGGATAAGTAAGAAAAAAGAGATGATCCCAAGTAGAATGAATGCCCTTGTATCTCAGAGGCAAAGAAGAGATAAGGCCTTCATATGAGTATTATATATCCATGCAGAAGGAACCAAGGATAATGGAACAAACCACGTGGAGATTTTTTTACTCACTTTCACACAGAGGTGGTTCATTCTCCCAAATGACGGTATTTCCTGACAGGATGCATTGGTTGGATGAGAGGCCAATAAGTTGATACCTAAAGAGTATATGTAAAATGATCACTCCAAGGCAAAGTTAATACTCACCATAAATATGCGACTTCCTTTACCAAAATTACAACCTGGAACAGAATTGGCTTCTGGTTTTGAAGTACCACAGTATGAGAAAAAAGTTTCCTCAAAACTGGCCCAGCAAAATTGTGCCCCCAAAGTCACTAAACTGTACATATTCTTTGACCTGGGTATATTACTACTAGACCTATAACCCAAAGGCAACATAGAAAGAAGAAAAGTACTTTATGTACAAACTTATTTAGAGTAGCTCTTTCTAAGGCAAAAGAGAACTAGAAAGTAAAGAGGTACTCATCAACTGGGGTGAGGCTAAACAAATTATGGTAACAGAACAAAAAGTGAATAACATAAATAATGACAAAAAAAGATGGTTTCAGAGAAACCAGGGAAGACTTCTATGAAATGATGAAGAGTAAAGCAAGCAGAATCAGGAGAACAATTTATACAAAGTTAAAAACAATGTAAAATGGAATAGTTTTAAATATTTAATATCTCTGATCAATGCAATGATCAACTCTGATTTCAGAAGATTGATGATGAACAATGCTACCCACCTAAAAGTTATGTGTTCAATAAGCAGAATGATATAGGCATTGTCCCATGAGGGAATTTGTTTTGCTTGACTTTATTTTTGTTATAGGGGTTTTTTTCAGTAGGGTGGGGGGAACTGGGAGAAAAAATATGTTTGTTAATTGAAAAAAATAAAATTTAATAATAAAAACAGATTCAATTCAGTGAAGGCTCAAGATTATTCAAAGGAACTAAGGCATTCCTAACTTCTTCAAGCCTTTAGCCAAACATGTGAAGTATTTTCTGCTTTGTATCTCTTACCTTCTAGAACAGAAGGGGTTTTGTGGGGGTCCATGAACTTGTTAGAATTTTTTATAACTGTATGTCTGTAAAATTGGTTTACCTTGTAATTCTATGTATTTGGCTTTATGCATTTTAAAAACATTATTCTGAGAAGGAGTCCAAAGGCTTCAACAGAATACCAATGGGCAGTTATGGGGGGGGGGGAGGTAAAGAGGAAAGTAAAAACACGAATCATGTAACCACGGAAAATTTTTCTAAAAAACAATAAACAAACAAACAAATAAAAGAATACCAATAGGGTCTGTGACAGAAAAAAGGTAAAGAACCCTGTATTTGAGGATGTTGAAAAGTTGTGTTGGCAAGAAAGGTTGAGGGAGATGAAGTGGTTTTTTTAATAATTTTTTTCCTTTTCTATATTTTCAAAACTGATAGATGCCAACAGTTCATGTCCCCTAGACTATAGGATAGATGCTTTAAAAAATTTCCTAGTACTTTTAGTAGATGTTCACTGAAAACATACCCCTCATCGCAAGAAT
Organism: Gracilinanus agilis; assembly: GCF_016433145.1. Classification (NCBI taxonomy): domain Eukaryota; kingdom Metazoa; phylum Chordata; class Mammalia; order Didelphimorphia; family Didelphidae; genus Gracilinanus; species Gracilinanus agilis. The sequence continues at coordinate 112,011,335 of NC_058133.1, read as the reverse complement.
ATGTAATTGTTGAACCAAACTGGTTTGGACCTGTTATTTGCACCCGTCCGTGGAGGAGATCTGTAGGAGTTGGACATGTTTTCCCTATAAAAAAGAAAGGAAGAGAGAAAGAAGCAAGATTTGGGGCTGGTAGTATCTTTGCTTCTGTATAGTTCCAAACTTAATTTTGCTTGATGACCAGTCAGCCTATCTAATTCTGACTACTATGAAATTTTTGTCATCTTGATAAACTACACCCGTCTCCAAAAAAAATCAGTTAAGAGATAAACTACCCCAGGAAAAACTCATTGCTTGAATGTCTGGGCATGAATGAGAAGATGTTGCTAGATATATCATTCCCACACCAAGCTTGTAGAATTTCTTATTCTCAGAACAAGTTCAAAGAGCTGTCCCCCACAGCTGCAGCTTCACTAACAGTGAAAATGTCTTGTTCCCATAAAGTACCTTCCTTCTACACAGTGAAAAGAGAACAAGTCAAAGGTCAATCTGGGGTGATCTAGTCTTTGCTCACCCTGGAAAAGAGGAGCATGTGGAGAAGACAGGATCACTAATCTCCAATGAAAGAGCTCTAAGCAAAAGAGGAAAAAGAATTCAATGCCCCTTTCAATCCTCATCACTCTCAGGCAAAAGCTGAACCTTCTGATCCAGAAACTCAAGCACCAGGATGGGATAGTCCAACACTTCAGCTCAGTCTCATTCTTGAAGCCTACTAAGTCTTGGTGCTAAGAGGGCCTCTGAACAACATAACCCTCTTACTGATGCTTTCATATTCATATAGGCACTGGGCTTGGGGCCTTGGGAAACTCAAATTACACATCTGTTTGCAATTTGAAAATGTAACTCACATATGTGCATTGACAGACAGCTGTATCACATGTATGGCTACTCACGTTTGCACATGTTGTCATTTACACTTGACCATGTTGAGTTTTCAAGGCAGATGGTGCTAAACTTTCTTTTCACATATCCAGGGAAGCATTCATAAATCAAAGTATCTCCGATGTCAAACACAGACTTGGAATTATTTTTTAGTATCGCAGTATTTAACATTGGTGGGGAATAACACTGACCTGAAGACATATACATCAAAGTTGTTAGCTTCTTCAATTTGGAAAACTAATAAGACTTCTGCTTCTAATTTTCTGTCTTTACTAAACTTTGTGAATACTAATACTCAATAAAAACCCAAATAGTTTTAATCTTTGGAATGGGAATCTGATAAGGAGAAAAATTTACCAAGAATTTACCCTGGAAACCAATGTGAAAAAATCTATAGGTAAAGATTTTAAAGCAAACTAAGAGATTCAAGTAAATATGTGGAAAGATCTCATTGAAAGAGTGTGGGCATTTATATGAATAGAATCCTAAGCTATGTATGTATTATCTCCTATGGCATAGTAGAAAAGGGTAATAGGCTTAAAGTTGGGAAAATTTGGGGGTCAAATTCTGTCTTTGGCATTTACTTTTTGATCATGAGTATGTCACTTGATCAGGTCCCTGGGCTTCATTTTCCCAACTTTAAGATGAGGATAACAAGACTTGTAGTACCTACTTTACAGGATTGCTGTGAAGATCAAATGAGAAAATGTATGCAGTGACTTGTAAACTTTAAAGTGTTATGAATCTGAGGCTAGCTCAGGCTTGGTCCTCTGAACCAATCAAAGAATAGTGGTGGCTTTCTTAGATAGAAATGTGACCTCTGAAAAGCAAAAAGTCCCATAAACTTGGTAGCTCTGTAATGAACTCTATTCTAAAACTGCTTTATTGACCTCATATGACATCACAAGCTCCACTTTTCTTTAGAATCAAATGAGCTAGAAGCTCATTGATTAAAGGGAGTCCATAAGCATTTATTAAGGGTTCACTTAATATACAGGCCTGTATATCGCTTTAGAGTTATTGCACATCTTGTATGATATTGTACATCTTGTAGAATACTATATACCTCCTGAGAGAGCGAATGTCTATTGACAGGTATGAAGTTAATAGAAAAACTAGGGCTTGGTGCCTTTAAGTAATGAAATAAAACTAAATCTAAACCCTAAGTAGTAGTATAAAGATCCATAAGACTCACTTACAGCACAGTTTCTCTTCTAGTCACACACATTATTCCTGCTTAATGTTCCATCCCCTCTCCCCTCTACTTTGCTCTTTTCTGGAAAGTTCCATGTCCCATGTCTGCACTGATGGGGCCTCACTCTTCTTCCCCCAATATCTCTCCCAATATGTGATATCAGGGATAGAAAATTAATCACACCTATGTAAGAACCCACCCTTTCCTTATCAAATCCATGGACTGTTGTTGAGCTGCTCTGGGGGGTTGAGGTGAGAAAGGACCCAGGTATCACCACAGCCACTGAAGAGGAAGAGTGTTGCAAATGGAAGAACCTGGGTATACCATGTTCTAAGGCAGCTTTTTACCTAACTCATCCCCTTATCCTTCTTGACATGGCTTAAAAACCATTGCACCTGTTACTCTCCTGGAGAGAGAGACATGGTTATATCTTTTTTCTTGGAATCTTTCTTCCCTTCCCCCTGTTTCTGCATGTGCCTGTCACAGAGTACACAAGGAAGAAGGAGAGAAAAAAACATTTGTTAGACACCATCATGTACCAGGCACTGGGCCAAGCACTTTATGAATCTTATTTCATTTAATTCTCTCAATAACCCTGGGAGATAGGTACTACTATTTTCCTCATTCTAAAGTTGAAGAAACTAAGGCAGAAGGAAGTTAAGTGATTTGCTCAGGGTCACACAATTAAGAAAGAATCTGTGGCTGAATTTGAATTCAGATCTTCTTGACTCCAGGCCCAGGACTCTTTCCATTGTAACTGCCTCATTTCTTCTTTTAACTTAGTGCCTCATTGCAAGCTTTCTATTTCCCTTGAGTGAATTCAAATGTACTATGATAAAAATGTTTTGAGCACTATTGGACTGTCTCACTATTTTTTTTGAAAACTTCCCTAAGTACTTATACTTTAGGAACAGATTCGGAGACTTATATCCGCAACATGGGTGATAAACACAAGGAAGTCATTCTCATAGGCATTTCTTGAAAGGACTTGAACTCAAAGAATAAGTCTGAGCCCAAGCTCTGAACAAACCTGTCACAGAGTAAAGTTGGTTCTACAGAATCTTACAGAGACCCGAGAAAGAAAGTACCCAGGTACTGTATGCTTTGCTGAAGCATTTATGAAGTTCTCCTAGAATAGGAATATATTTGAATGGCAAAAATTTAAACCTTTTTACTCCTACCCATACCACCATCTTCTTTTCATTATAAAAGTATAAGAGTATTAAGGGCAGTAGACCATGACCAGAAACACTTTTACTGACTAGTATCTGAAGAGAATTCAAAATTCACACTTGCATGATTTCCTTTTTCAATTTGTACCTTCTACAGCAGGAGAGAAAAGGCCTAACTCCAACGGTAAAGTTTCATTAATAAGAGCCAGATTCATATTCATTTCAGTTCTGTGACCTTCATAAATTTCTCATGCTAGCCCTGCTCCCTGTTGGAGATTGGTGGCTTTTTTCCCATGTAGTCAAGTTAACAAGGTCAAGGCAAAATGATGGACTGTCCCTCCTCTTTTCTATTCATATGACTCAGTTCATCTGTCACCTTTTTATGACAATGTGTCCTTGATGTTTACTTTAATCTCATGTCACTGGATTATTGGGGAGGACAGCATAAAGAGATCCACAGTGGAATTTGTGTGGGGCTCTCAGAAACAGATCTGACCACATATATGTGCAAAGTAGTCCCTTAAATATTAATTGCCATGAAACAATTACAAATTCACAGAACATTAAGAACTAGAAGGAATAATTTAATCCAGCTTCTTTATTTTACAGAAGAAACTGAGACCCAAAGAGGAATTCTTAACTTTCCTTGTCCCTGATTCTCCCCAACCCTGCTCCACCTTCTCAGCCCCTCATACTTTCCCTGAGATTTTTTCACCATTTACTATTTACAATAAATATTTTGTATGTATGTAGGCGCCTGCATGTTGTCTGTCCCATTACACAGGGTGCTTCTTGAGGGAAGGGACCAATTTTGGCCTTTTTTACATCCCCAGTACTTAGCGGAGTGCTTAGCAGGTGCTTAATAAATGACTGTTGCCCAACTATAGTGATTTCTCCAAGGTCATGCCCCTGAAAGAGCAATAATGATAATACTTAAACATATTCTATATTTTCCAAAGTACTTAACATTCATTATTCCCATTTGAACCCCTAGAAGAACTTTGTGTTTGGTAAAGACTAAGATTATTATTCATATTGTACAGAAGAGTTAACAGTGACTCAGTGGTGAGATGATTTGCCCAATCACAAAGCCAGTAAAGCGCAGGGACAGAATCCAACCCAGGTTTTTCTGAAACCCAGCCCAGAACTCAATTCACTAGTAAACACTGCCTAATGGTGAAGCATTGACTCTTAAGGGCCAAAAGAAAGAGAAGATTAGTTTGGGTTGCATTAATGTGGAGCAAAAGACTCATCATAGAGGAGATAGTGCTTGAGACAGAAGAAGGAAGAAGGTATTTCTAGGTGCGTATGTATAAGGGAGATAACCAAATTCAAGCAGAGAATGTGTTGGAGACAGTAGGAAACAAAAGGATGACTAAAGTGATGATCACAGTTATTGGAGGTTTACAAAGTCCTTTATAAATATTGTCTCATCTTATCCTCACAAAAACCCTTGGAGGTAGAAGTTATTATTATATCCATTTTACAGATGAGGAAACTGAGCCAGGCAGAGAGACAAGACTTGCCTGCCATCACCCAAGCTAATAAAAGTGTCTGAGTTTAGCTTTAAGCTCAGGTCTTCTTGACTCCAGTCTCAGTTCTCTGTCCCCTGCACCACTAGCTGCCTTTAGAAGGTGATATGGTGTTATCCTGTAGGTAACACGGAATTACTACAGGTTCTCAGGCAAAGGAAAATTATGAGAATTGCTGAGTGGACTTTGTTGAATTGACAGATGAGTGAGCTACTGATAAAGCTTTATTTTTGTTTGTTTTAAAGGAAGAGCAACTAAAAATACTATTTGACACAGATAGGAGAGAGAGACTGGAGACAAAGAGATTGCTATAGACATATCTTAGCATGACACAGCAATCCAGGAATGAGAGAAAATTGAGGCTAAGTGATTTGCCCAAGGCCATGCAGCTAGTAAGTGTTAAGAACAGGATGAAAATCTAGCACTTAGTCCAATACTATTTCTTGGAGTTCAAAAGGGAAGGGAAAATGACTTTGGTTTTAGGCATGCTGAATTTCACATCCCAGTTGAGATGTGCTAGATATAGCTTCAAATTCCTATATAGAAGTTATGGAACACAGGTGAAAAATCTGAGCTCAAGATGTCAATTTGGGAATCATTTGCACAAACAAGGTATATTATTGAATGTATTGTATATTTTTTGTCTGGCTAAGTTCTGGGAGAGAGTAAGTAGATGGGGGAAGATAAGGCTAAATTAAGAACCTTTCTCCAGAGCAAAGCAGACAAAATAGCAGGAAGAATATTCAGAGCCATGCTAATTCCCCTTAAAATTAATATATTAACGTATTTTAATAATATATATTGAAGTCAATAAGTGGTTTGCTTAATCATAATACTTAATTAAATCATGCCATTTCTGCTGCCACAATATCTCCTACTTTTATTCACCAACATTTTCAAAGTTAGGCCATCCCTATATAAGCCCTTATAATGTCTCGTGGAATAATGTAATAGGTTAATATTGCCTAACTACAAGCAGTGAGTCAAAAGAATCATATAGCAACCAATAAATGTATTGTTATCTTAAGACTATATTGAGACTTATTAGTGCCCAGAATAAGATTTCTCGTCTTGGAACCAAATTTTATGAATGACATTAATAAGCTGGAGGGCAGCCATAGAAGGACAACCAAGATTTCATAGGACTGATTAACGGAAACTTCTTAGCCTAAAAAAGATAATGGGTATAAATTGGAGCACGATTGCTAAGCATTGTCAGGTAGAAAAAAGATCAAAGATTTCTGTTGGCCTTAGAAGGAAGAATTAGGAGATGGGAGGAAATTACAAGGAAATAATTTTAGGTTCAATTTAAGGAAAAGCTTAGTAACAATTAAAAGGGTAAAAAATGGAACTGGCTTTCTTGTCAGGTAGTGGATACCCCCTCACAGGTCTTCAGGAGAAAGTTGGATGACCCCTTGTCAGTTGGAGTAGATAGTTTTTGAGTTCTCTTCCAACTCAAATCCATCCTTCATCTTCCTGGCTCTAATTATTTCCTTCAGTTTCCTTCATAAGACACAGTACTGTAATATGAATTTTCCCAAGTCACACCTGTAGTCATATTCACCCCATACCATTTAAACAGCCTTAATGGCTCCTCCAATACTTACCAAATAAAGTAAAAAAGTAAAAAGACATTTAGAGACTTCCACAATTTGGCTTCAACCTGTCCCTGTCTTTCTGGTTTTAACCCTTTATGCTTCTCTCAGAACAAGAATATTTCAAGTTCCTTTAATACACTCCTTCCCTACCAAGTATGGCTATTCAATTCCTACTCTTCCTTCAAAGAAGGATCTGATCTTCCCAGCAAGAATTAAACTCTCCCTCCTCTTAAGTCCCATTTGTATCTTTCTTAATACATTTTTACAATCTATTTTATAGCACAATTATTTGCATATGTCCTGTTGTTCTGTAAAGTCCACCAGGTAAAGCGTTAAATGCTTCTGGACTGATAATGACTTATTGTTCTTTTCATTCTCCATCCTAACACAAAACAGTAGCCACATAAAACAATTTTGTAAAGAACAAATATGCTAGGTATTTTGCCTGGCATTTCATGGTACATTGGAGATGTCACAAAGTAGCCTTATGACAAAAACAGGAAATTTTCACTTTTACAATATGCTTGACGGTCTTGAATTGTTTTGATTCATTCAAATTAGATTAATATCAGAGATATATTTTTTAAACCCTTGTACTTCGGTGTATTGTCTCATAGGTGGAAGATTGGTAAGGGTGGGCAATGGGGGTCAAGTGACTTGCCCAGGGTCACACAGCTGGGAAGTGTCTGAGGCTGGGTTTGAACCTAGGACCTCCTGTCTCTAGGTCTGACTCTCACTCCACTGAGCTACCCAGCTGCCCCTATCAGAGATATTTTAGCAAAAGCTGAATGCACCATCTAGAACAGTTCCTACTATTACAGTGATGAGAAGACTACAGTCTTTGATTTCTAATTCCAAATATTTGAAGTTTAGAACTTCATTCTTCATTTTTAGACATTCATATCAAAATTCTGGGGCAAATACTGCCTCCTTCATCAAGGAATAGGGAACATGAAGTCAACGTTTTCTTTTTATTAATGACAGAAAAACTACCTAGAGGAAGGAACAGGAGAAGCTTTGTATACTTACAGGAACATAGTAATAATGACCGACACAAAATCAAGGAGGACTTTGAGACAGATCATTTTAACCTTAACTCTAAACCCTCATCCAGATATGAATGAATTCCAGTGCTCCAGTGCGCCTCTCAAGTGATGGAGATTTTGAGCTGGAAGAGATGCTGCTTGTTCTAACCAGCCCCAGGGGCACTCTACACCAGAGCTCATTCACCGTTTCCTGGTTATCCAGGTGATGGGAATTCACTACTTTTCAGGGTAAGGCCACCCGCTTTTGGACAGCTCCTTTCATTCTACCTCTCAGTACCAGCCTGCCACCACCCGTGGCTCCCGTTTCTGCCTTTGGGGGCAGTCGCGGGGAGTGGGGAAGGTGGGACAGAGGAGAAGTTTCACGTGGAGCAATGCCTGCCCCCGAAAGGGGGTGAGGGATGGGGAGCGGCCCGGCCCGCAAGCGCATGGAAGAGCCGGCTGGCCTTGCCTTGGGTTCTCAGGCGCGGGGGCGTGCCCCAAAGCCGCCCGCTATCCCCTGCGGTTTTTTCCCCACTTACCGCAAGCCGCTGGCGTGAGGAGAGCCAATAAGCCCCACAGGAGCAGTACGGCGCCCATGCTGGTCACCAGAGCGAGGTCTTCAGGCTCGATCACAAATTGGGGAGAGGTGGAAAGAACATGCCCTGAACCGCTAGATGCTTGCGGTTCCTCACTTAAATCAAGGATGCACCTGGCTCCAGACCAACCACCAACACTCCTTTCTCCACACCCCCTTCTCTCCCCTGGCGGCCCGTGTAGGGATGGCTGTGATTGGCCCGCTGGTGTCCGCTCTCACCCAATTGGTTCTCCCTCGGAAGGGAGCCGGCCAACCAGAAGCAGGCGCTATTTGCCTTGGCCTACTTTGCTGGCAGAAGATCCGAGCCGCAAGTTTCAATGTCTGGTCCTCCCTTGGAGCGCCCCAACTCTTAGGTCCTGGACTTCTCTAGGTAAATACTGCAGAGTCTGCAAAACTTGTTGCTCCCGAAGAAGTCAGTTCAGAGTCATATCTGCCCAAACTCAAACAGCGACCAAGTGTCAGAGACGGGGCTTGAACTGGGGTCTTCTGCTTCCTGAGACCGCAAAACACCCACCTCTCATCATATCTCTTTGGACCCATCAGCGTGTTCCGTATACCCATAGTATAAAATAAAGATAATTAAGGATAGGGACTAGATTTCATTGATATAGGGACGACTCCCGGGCAAAGAAGTTCCCTCCACCAATGCAGATTGTCACCTTAGAGGTTCAGAGAATTGCTTAGGATCCTGAGGGAGGCTAAGTGATTTGTCTTGGGTCAAATAGCGTGATTATGTGAGAATTGAACCAGATTTCCCTTTGGGTATTCCCCTCGGGGTCCCAACACTCACAAGTACTGTCTGAACCAGATTAAAATGTAATTGGGAAGTATTACAAAGTAAATAAAAATGACAACAAAACAGCTAATGTTTTGTGTGTTTTGGGTTCAATATTAAAGCCTGCAGGGATCCTCATGTAAGGTCCCAGTTTCTATTTGTGTGTGATATCCCTGCATCACCTCATGTTTCCTCTCAATATAATTACATAGTCATTCAGGGAACATTCACTAAGCATCTCCTTTATGTCATCCACTGTACTAAGTTCTATTGTATATATGTATATGTGTGTGTATGTATATCTATATAAACATATTTACGTGTCCTTAGAGTTAATTGGACCACAATTAGTAAGTGGATCTTGGAGTGTTTAACCTGAAGTCAAAGGACCAGAGTTTGATTCTTAGATCTGTCTTATGGCATTTTATCTAGTTGCTTAACTTTTCTAGACTTTTGTTTCATTTTCTGTAAAATTTCTATATCTAACTTTTAAAAGGTTGCTTTATAACCTCTACTATCATTTCTACTTTTAGATCTATGATCTCAAGTCTTAGCTTAGGTGGGTTTTAACCACTCTATGTCAGGTTTGTATTTGTAAAATAAAAGGTTTGGGCCAGATGATATTAAGGTCTATAACAGCTAAAAATCTATAATGCCATGATCAATAGATCTCTGAAATCCTATTTCTGTCTTCATCATACTCTGAAAGTGAAGCTGGATCTTTAAAGACTATAAGAGGGGAGTATAGGTAAATTGGATGGCTTTAAAAACAGTTATCAAAGAGGCTGTGTCTTTCACTTGAGGACTAGCCTAAGATTGGAGAGACTTATTAAAACTAGAAGGTTAGCCACCAGAAAACAAGTTCCTTTGGCCACCATAACGCATGCAGAGTGTTTACTGAGGCATAGCTAGGTTATGATCTGAGTGGGTAGAGGGAAAGAAATTACAGAATTGAACATTCTGAAATGTTCAAGCAGGTGTGTGTCTAGGTTGCGGATATACCCAATGAAGCTGAAAGAGTACATGAATGGAAATCAGGAAACAGATTCTAGTCTAGTTTCTATTACTTCCTAGTTTTATGACTTTAAATCAATCAAATCAATTAATGATTTTTAAAAAATGCCTGTTGTGTGTCATATACTTGGCTGTGTCCTCCAGTACAAATGAAGAGTGAAGGAGACTCTGCCCTCAGAGTTTGCTCCTTGTTAGGCAAAGGGGCATACTCAAAAGGCCTCTCTGGGCATCTCTATGTTAGTACTTCCCCAAAATGCCCAGGTTACAATTTATAAAACAGGATGGCTGTCAAATATGTATTTGAGCATTTGAGATACTTAAAGAAAAATTGGATTTATTCAACAGAAAGTTTTTATTTTCATTTTTTAAAAAGTACCTAGAATATACAGACACTTTGAATTTGATGTAATTAAAAGATTGGAATTTAATAGGAAGGAATAAAATAGAATTTGGGGTGAATAAAAGATGGGCTGCAAGTACTCACATATCATTAAGGTCACAGATCCGTGGAAGTTTTGAATATAAAATATAAAAGAATAGATAATTATGCCTAATGAATTTATGGAGACAAAATACTTTTTGTTAGAACAAGATTGATTCTGGAAGAACAAAATACCATGCTAAAATAGATGTGTAAGTCATATAAAATATATTTAGCTTCATCTTGGAAGGCCAAAAGAGATTACCTAGATGGATTCTTATAAAATCTAGGCAATTAGCAAATAGCTGGAAAGTTCAAAGACCTGAAACTTAGGGAAGAATTGGGTTAATTGTCAAGAAGGTAAGAAATTGAATGGGAATGAGAGCTGTTTGGAGTTCTCCATTGATAGCATTGGAATGAAATGTGAGTTGAAATTTGACACCTTTTATGTGAGGAAAGGTTTTATTTTGTCTGTAGGAGCAAGGTTTTGGGGCTAAGATTTTTCTTAAAAGGCAAAGGCCAAACATTGGGGTATTGAGGAAAAAAGGAAAAGATCTACTACTAAGGAATGTAACATTCTTCTCTGTTATAATTTTCCAGATGCTATCAGAAAAACAAAATCAAATTGTGTCAGACTTTTTAAAAACATTAATAGATCCATCCTCTTCCAGGTTTTACCACTAGGAAAAAAAAAACTATTATCAACTCTCTCAAATAGATGGGGGGGGGTATAGATAGATGGACAGACAGATGAAATATATATAGAGATATAGATATATAGATGGATGGATAGACAGACAGACAGATAGATAGATGACAGATGGATAGATAAATAGAAAGCTAGATGGATAGATAAATGGATACATGGATAGATAGATATATAGACAGCACATTTATTAAGCAGTTAACTATGTATCAGGCACCATTCTAAGCCCTCAGGGTAAAAAATAGAAGCAAGCAACACAATCCCTACCCTCAAGAAAATTTTCCCATAGAAATTTTCAAAGCTGTTAATTATTATCTCATGGCCAGGTTGTCATTACATTTACAAAGGAAGTTTCTAAACCAATTGGGCCTAGGCAGCTTCTAACATCTCTGTTTGTTGCCCACAAAGCCTATTTATCTTTTTAGGATCTGTAATTCCTTCAATGTCATGTGTATAGATTCCCTCCATGGATACAGATTGGAAGGCAACTCACCTGTAACTTAGTGTCATAGAAAATTATTTTGTTGTTCAGTCATTTCACTCATGTCCACCTCTTCAAGACCCCATTTGGAATTTTATTGGCAAAGATACTGGAGTGTTTTGCCATTTTCTTTTCCAGGTCATTTGACAGACAAAGGGGATGAAGAGATTTGCTCAGGGTCACACATCTAGGAAGTGTCTTAGGTCAGATTTGAACTCAGACAATTTTTATTGACTCCAGACTTGGCACTCTGTTCACTGAACCACTTAGCTATAGAGTTGTCTAGGGCACTGCAAGTGACTTGCCTATCTATTGTCAGAAAGCTAATATGTGTCAAAGGTAAAATTTGAAATTAATCATTCCAGATTCCAAGGTATGTAATTTATCAATTATGCATGCCTCCTCCCAGTTTAATTCACAATGTACCTGCAAATTAGTGAAATAACATTAGAATCACATTTGGAACTTCAATTACTTGTTACCCAATCAAAAACTTTGATACAAGAGTCAATTATGATAAAGCAGAAAGAACACATTGATCTTAGAATGAAAAGAGCTGAGTTTGAGTTCTGCTTTGGTAATTCTGGCCAAATCACAGAACCTAGCATTCACATAATTTCTAGATCATCTCCATGATATGCTACCTGCTCTTTAGACTCCACCTTCAATCTGCGATGATGGCTTCCAATCCCTATAGTTCTGGACTCTGATGGATGAGTATTCATCCACCTTATCTTGCCTAGTCTCTGGCTGATTATGGTACTTTCTGACAATCTCCATATTACACTATCCTTTCTCCTACATGGTCCCTTTCCAACTCTAGCTCTGAGAACAATAATCAAATCCACACTGCTATTCTTGGAAAGGGCATAGCAATTATTTGCTATATGACTCCAATTGCCCTTCCTTTTGAATTCTCTTTCCAAAATACTTCTCCATCATCATTATTCTCCTTAATTGATTGCCTTGCTGTATGAGAATGTTAGTTCCTTGAAGGCAGGGACTGACTTGCTTAATCATATTTGTAAGAGCTTCACACAGTGCTTGGCACATAAGTGCTAAATAAGTGCCTTTTCTGCCATTCATTCATCTAGGAAAAATTAATATGACTATAACATTTTAATTTAATTATTATTTATTAGTTGAGAACACATATAATATATTAATAATTATTTGATTAATATAACATTCTAATTTAATTAACAACATCAATATATTTTAATTTAATTATATTTTTAAAATTGTGATTATTAAAAATAATTTTAAAAGTAATTATTGCATCAACAAAATCATAGGATTTGAGGAAAGTCTTGGTAAACTGTTATAATGAATTTCTGGGACAAGATGGATACCACTTTGAGTGACAAGATTGTCAGTTGGAGACCTCGGAATGTACCCCAGTGCCATGAGCCAGGGCCAAAAGTCAGTTGGAGCCAGCCCTATAAATACCCATCATGCACAGCACAAGACAGCTCATTCTGGAGCATCCTTGAGGGGAGGGAGGTTCAAGAACGAATTCAAGGCAATTCAACTGCCTTGTCTGAGAGACCTAGAGAGCTATTATATCTACCATCAATAGAGCTGAGAGAGAGCAATACCACTGTTATACAAGAAGATCATCAACAACCTTCCCTATTCTTTGGCTTGGCTTCAGCTAAGTCGAGCCAGAGTTAGTGAGAGAGTGAAGAATCTCTAGCCTCTACCTGGTCCAGCAGTCTTTACAGCTTTGATCATCTATTTGGATAATTAGCAACAGCATTCCCAGATCCTCCATCTTTTCCCTTGTTCCTAACCCTGTTAAGCCAGAATTAAATATAGTTGTTTATTACCAAGTCAAATATTGAAATACCTTTCCTGAGTGGTAAATATATCTAAAGCCATTGGGAAGGGGAAGGTAGCCATGCAGTCAGACTCATAGTGTTATCCAATCAGTGCACCAATAGCCCATATCTATATTCAAACCAACCCCAGGTTTGAGGAACTAGAGAAGCTGACAATACACACAACTTCTCAGTGCCTGGGCAGCTATTGAAAGAAGACAACTGACAGGCTCAGTCCAGCAGAGCCTGTCAGTTGGGGAGAGGCATAACCTTTCTGTCAGTAGCATTCACACAGAGGTCTGAGTGTGTGATCTCCCTCCCCATTCTTTTTTAAAAACCTCAATGTACTATGTAAATCTAAGTTATTCTTGGGCACAGTATTTGGAAATCAGTCCACTTAAAGGCAGATGGAGAATGGAGAACTTCAAAGACTTCAGGCTATATGGAAAAATTTTTGGAAGGGCATACATTGGATACTAACAGGATGTCTAGCCTCTCCCAGTTCTAATTCATTTTATATGCCTCTATAATACTATTATTATTCATAACACACAGGTCTGATCCTGTTACTCCTCTACTCAAACTTATTAATGGCTCTCCATTGCCTATGAAGTCCAGCCTTAGGTGTTTGAGAATAAAATCCTACCAGATGTTCAAGATCTTGGACAACATAGTGCCAACATAGCCTTCCAGTATTACTTTACCCTGCTTCCCCTTCTTTCTGGCAAACTAGAATGTTTCTCCTCTTCTGGATATGTCTATATGCTTTTCTATCTCTGAGCCTATAAGTACATGCTGCTTTTCCCTGTGTCTGATAAATTTTCCTCATCTCTGTCCTTGACATTCTACTTAGCATTTAAGGCTTTATACCCTTTCTTCCATGGAGCATTCTCTTATCCATTCAGCTATAAGTGACATTTTCCTAAATCTCCCTCTTCCATTCTCATAGTATGTTATATTCCTCTTATGCCTTATCATATTTTAACATACTCCCTTTGTGCTACTTATCTTTGTGTATCACCTAGAACCTAGCTCAGGAAATACAATGATAGATGTAGGAGTACCGGTGGGTATAGTGCCAGGCCTGGAGTTGAGAGGACCTCAGTTCAAATCTGGCCTCAGGCACTTTCTAGGTGTGTGATCCTGGGCAAATGACTTAACCCCCAATTGCCTAGTCTTTACTGTTCTTCTGTCTTGGAATCAATCCAAGACAGAAGGTAAGGGAAAGATGGGAGGGGTAGAAGGAGGAAAAGAGGGAAAGAGGGGTGAAGGGGTGAGGCAGGGAGGGGGAGAGGCAGGAAAAGGGAGAGAGAGAGAGAGAGAGAGAGAAATGTAGTACTGAGGATTAGAGAGAGGATAGTCCCATAGTAATCTGCACAATATTTCAAATAATGTCAAAAATCCTGCATTTAATTCTGCACACCATGTTTTAGAATTGGAGTAAATAAGCTGGAGAGTGTCTAGAGAAGAGCAACCAGGATGATAAAGGGTCTAGAGATTATAACACATCAGAATTGACTGAAGGAACAAGAGTGAAGAAGAAGAGAATGAGAGGGGATGTGATCACTATGTTCTGCTATTTGAAAGGCTGTTATATGGAAGAAAGATGAACTTTTTCCTACCTAGTCCTAAAAGGCAGAACCAGGAACACTGGGTGAAAGATGTAGAAAAGCAGCTTAGGTTTGTTGTCAAGAAAAATTCCCAAAATGAAAGCTGTCCCAAAGTAGAATGGGCAGCCTTAGGGGAGTGGGAATAGTGAATTACCCTTTATTAGAGATCTTCAAGAAAAGATGAGAGGACACTTGGTTACATTGTAGAAGGGATTCCTGTCTAGGGATGGGTTAGATTAAACACCCTCTGGGATTCTGTGAAATATTCATTGGCCATATGAAAGGATGGATGAATGAATGCTTGGAAAATGTTGTAGCATGGTGCAAAGAATTTGACTTATAGAGTTAAAAGGTTTGATTACTCAGAGGGTCTATCTGCTAGGGAGTACAACTCAGGACTCAAAGCTACCAACAGGCCATCGAGTAGGTCCTTTCATAAGTCTGAGGATATGTGCAGGGATGTCCTTTACAAAGTGAAACCCATATCTGGGTTCAGCCTAGTCAAATAATCTAGTGAAACTGCTTTTTCCTTTTCCCAGGCTGCAGCTGCAAATGACTATTGCTGAGACATTTGGTCTCATAGACCATCTGCCCTGGCAGACAGAAACCTATAAAGTGTGACAGTAGACATTACACCTAGTAATAACCATCCTCCTTCCTGAGCTTTGGTTGATAAAGTCAGGACCAGGTCTTCAATGTATGCATACATATTTCTATTTGGAACTGATGGTGTATATGTGGAAAATGCTCATTGCTTGGAGCAGAATGATTTGTGATGGATCTGGTGACTCATTTTCTTTCTGAGGACAGTTGCTGCCTTCATTCTTCTAACTAATGGCTGTTCTGGCACAGTCTTTCAGGGGCAAAGAACACCTTAGGGAAGGGGAGGCTAGGTCCTTATACAACAAAGGAAGTAGTCAGGGTTCAAGGTACTATGAAGGAGAGAATTTAGATTTCAGATAGGGAGAACCATTGGATCTTGGGCTGTGGTTCTCTATTCCCAAGGAGTTAGGAAAAGGAAGAGAAGAGAAAACCCAACCTCCACATAATTTGAGATAGCCTTCTACTTCCAAGAAGTCCTCTTCAGAAAACTTCTATTAAGAAGTGACTTTGAAGCAAAGGGCACTGCAGATTTAGGTGAGTCTTCTTATATATCAGAATTTCACTTCCATAGTCTTTCCAAACTTGTTCAGGGTTCCTCTCTCTATTCACCCTGAGGATCATCAACACTTGGCTAACTATCCAAACTCTAAGGCAACAATATTCCCTAACACTACCACCAAGTGGATAGAACAGTTCTTGGAGTTAGGAAAAGATAAGTTCAAAACCTGTCACAAATACTTACCAGTTTTTTATGACCTTGGGCAAGTCACTTGATTGTTCTTGGTCTCAGCTTCCTCATCTAAAAAATAGGGATAATAATACAAAGCGTCTTGAAGAGGATACAAGGAACAAATGAGATAGCTTATGTAAAGCACTTTGCAAGCCTTAAATCACTATATAAATTCCAAATTCTCCAGATCTTGGAAGTCAGTTTCCATGGGACTCTGTACCTTGATTGCCATGTCTGACTTGCTTTTTCATCCCATTTTTTGTTGCATATCTAGAAAATGTAATGAATTAATAATCCACATAAAAACCTTAAAGAAGCATTCCTGCATTTAAAAAAAATGTAAACACCACTTTACTGCTCTTCTGTCTTAGAACCAATACACGTTTTATTGGTTCTAAGACAGAAAGTAAGGGTTAAAAAAAAAGAAAAGAAAAGAGATTACCATAAGAGAAGTCTTTCTGTTTAGGCATTTAACTTTGTGAGTCTTAGGTTCTTCTAATGCAAAAATCAAATTAATTTGAATATTTCTTATTTATTTCTCGGTACTGTTCTGAAAACAGGGCATGAATATTATGCCAGTGGGCCATACTACTAGTTTAATTTCCCTTTATCTGGAGTTATGTCTTTGAACCAAAGACATCAACTTGTACAAACAGTTGAGTTTAGAAAACTGGAAATTTGTGAATAAAATTTTGATCAATCTTGAAACAAAGAGGAACTGCTCTGTTTGGGTATTTCCAGCCTGGCTTTGGAACCTATCATGTTCTGGACTTTCAACACTGAGTTCATTCAGACGATGTTCAAAATGATTGGAAAGAAGAAGTTTTCTGTCTTCTACAAGGCATAGGTACCATGGTGATACAACCAATAACAAAAGCTTCCAGGTCATGTCTAGGACAACCAGTAAAGATCATTTCAGCCTTTGAGAATGGCTGATTTAAGGGTGGGGGAAGGAATCCTTGTTACCTTAAACTACCTATCTGTGATCAGTGTTAATAATAGATCTGTGCTCCCTCTTTCCTACCAATCCTGCCCCTCCTGCCCCCAAGTCAATACCTTATTTTCAGTTTTTAGGGACACTAAAAATATTGTGCAATCCAGGACTTGAATTTGAGAATGGGGAACATTTTCAGGGGCTTCCCAGGCCATCAAACATTTGCAGATAGTTCCTACTCCTTTCTGTTTTACAGGAACTAGACAGGAAGAGGTCATGTCTTCTCTTGAGTGCTTCTGCCACTCAGCAGAACCCATGGATTTACATGTTTACATTTTTGTCTTAATATCCCTAACCTCAAGCATCGTGTTACTACAGGGTACTGGCCCACCGATCTAGTCATTCCAGCAGCTCCCAGAAGTGCAACATCAAATACATCTAGAATACAACCGAGTCCCATCTCATCATTGCTACCAGCAATTGCTAATTAAGCAGGTGTGTATATGACAGTGGCTACCCAGGGGCAGTGGAGGTGGTGGTAAGCTCTTAAGCCTCTCCCAAATCCTACTCATCTGATTTCCTGTAATGAATACTTTTGGTTAAGTTGATTTTTTGGGAGAGGGAGAGTTTCTTTTTAGCTTTTTTTTTGAAAGAAATGCTAATATAGTTAAATTTTTTTTAAAGCTCTAGCCACAGCCTTGTCTTATTGCCCTTCACTATTGACATTTAGAGAAGTTCTTATTTGTCTTACTTGGAGATTTGTCTCCCCACAATTAGCTCTTGTACTTCCAAAGTTATCCTTAGCTTCTTTGAATTAGTATGTTTTAAAAATTAAACCAAGAATTTAATGACTACCTTTTCTGATAAAATTTTTACTTTACACTCCGACCCTTACTGTCCTTTATAGAGTTAGAGATCTGGGTTTATGACTGGTCAGTGGGAAAGATTGCTAAATTTGAAATCAGAAGACCTATGTTCAAATTCTGGTTCTCCTACTTACTCTCTCCTCATTTGTAAAATGAAGAGATTGGATTAAATAATCTTTGTTTCCTTCTAGATATAAATGTACTGTATGTATTATTTTCCTGCTTCAGTTTACTTCATTCTACATCAGTTCTCGAAGTCATCCATGTATCTCTTTTTTACTTTTTTTTTTAAAGCCTTAACTTCTGTGTATTGGCTTCTAGGTGGAAGAGTGGTAAGGGTGGGCAAAGGGGGTCAAGTGACTTGCCCAAGGTCACATAGCTGGGAAGTGTCTGAGGCCACATTTGAACCTAGGACCTCCCTTCTCTAGGCTTGACTCTCAGTCCACTAAGCTACTCAGTTGCTACCCCCCATGTATCTCTTTTAAAAAGATATTTTAAATTCTTAATGTAAACACTAAAATTTCCATAAGCATCATATTTCCATAAACACTCCACAACACAAAAGAAGATTCTATCTGAATCCATAAATCTCCATTTCATACTGCTTGCCTTTTATAATAAACCTCACACTCCTTTCAAAATTCATCTACTTGTATGTTTTTCCTTCTCTTCTTTGTATATTTTAAACACACAAGCAGTGCATTTGATTTAATGGCAGCCTCATCCTCTCTTCCAGATTCATCAGTATCCAGTAGCAAGACAGAAATCAAGATAAGTGGAAATGGCCCAGGATGCAGTGGATGACCTTGACAGCTTCTACATCTGAGCAAACTCTAAGCACTCCACACTTCCTGCTCTCACCTCCTTCAAAATTGTTCTCATCTGCCCATTCCTCGGGTAGAAGTCACATGCTTGGGTAGACATCTCCTAACTCACCGATGAGTTTGAGGCTTGTTGGCTACCTTCAGACTGATTTGGGTAGGATTAGAGCTTTGGGAAATGGATTCCTTTGCTGCTGATATGATAAAAAAAAATAATAACTGATATGTATTTTGTGCTTTAAAATTTGCACAGTGTTTTATCTACCATTATCTTATATTTGAGTTTCATAACATCCTGGCAAGTTGATTATAGGCCCTTTATTAGTCATATTTTCCAAATGAAGTAGCCTGAAGCTACTAGGGCTTGTGACTTGCTGATAGACTAATAAGCTTCAGAATCAGGCTACTTTGGGCTTTCTTATTTCATTAATCTTTCCCTGTCTTTTGGCTGCTTCCCTAGAGGAAGGGAACAAGCATTTATATAACACTTACTGTGTGCCAGGCACTGTGTTAAACACTTTGTACAAATATTTCCTCTTCTAATCCTCACAAGAACCCTGGAGATCAGTGCTTTTAGTAGGCACATTTTATAATTGAAGAAAGTGAAACAAACAGGTGAAATTACTTCCCCAGAGTCACACAGCTATAGTCAGTAACTGAAGCTAACTCCAGTCTTCCTAACTTTTGCTCTATCCACTGAACTAGCAGTTCAGCACAGCTTACAAGCATGTTCTTCTGTCCTCCATCCTTAAAAAAGCCTTCATTGATCCATCACCTCTGACTATTGTCTTTGTTCCCTTTTGTGATTAAACTCTTTGAGAGGACTGTCAACAATAGATGGCACCACTTTCTCCACTCTCACTCCCTTTTTAACCTTCTATAATCTGTATTCTTTTGTTTTTTGCTTTTTAAAATATTTTCCATGGCTATATGATTCTTCCTCCCCTCTTCCCTTCCCTCTCCCAGAGCTGACAAGCAACTGCATTGGGTACAACCTTATCATTCAGCCAAAACTGCTTTCTACAGAGTTAATGGTCTCTTACTTGCCAAGTCTAATGGCCTTTTCTCAGTCCTCATTCCTTTTAACTTTTCAGCAGCTTTTGACTCTATCATTTACCCTCTTTTTGATACTGTCTTCTAAGTTTTTATGTCACTTCTTAGAACCCCTGATTCTTTTCTAACCTATCTCAACATCATGCCCATTTCTAATGAGGGGTGGGTGGGTGGGGAAGTGCCACAAGATTTCCCTGAGCTCTTTTCTCCCTTTATCCTATTTCAGCTCCTGCATTTTTTGATTCCTTTGATGCATAGGACAGTTTTATCCAATCCCATAGTTTTATTTTTTGTCTTTACTTTTTTTTTTTTAACCCTTAACTTCTGTGTACTGGCTCCTAGGTGGAAGAGTGGTAAGGGTGGGCAAAGGGGGTCAAGTGACTTGCCCAGGGTCACACAACTGGGAAGTGTCTGAGGCTGGATTTGAACCTTGTCTTTACTTTTTAAATGTGCTTCTTGTAAGCATATTACCTCTCATCTAGACTATCACAATAAAGTGCTAATAGGTTTGCCTGCTACAAGTCTCTCTTCATTCCAATTCATCCTCCACTCAGCTGCTAAATCAGTTTTCCTAAAGCACAGGTCAGATCATATAATTATATATTTATATATATGTATATATATATAAATATATAATTATATCACATATATAAGTCATATATACTACCACAACCCAACACTTGCCCGCTCAATAAATTCAGGTGGCATCCTATTGCCTTCAGTATCAAATATAACATTGTCTGTTTAGGATTGAAAGTTCTTTATAGCCTAGCCTCCTTCTACTTTTCCAGTTTTCTCATACATCTTACACCTCCACCCCCTATAATTTACATACCCTTTGATCCAGAGACATTGGCTTCCTGGCAGGCCCACAAAAAGTCATTCTATCTCTTGTCTCCAGGCATTTTATCATCATTTCAATTTTATTAAAGTTTTTACCCTTATCTCCTTATGTATCTTTAGAAAAATATCTCTAAAAGATCTCTCTGTTGATTTTTACTTTTGTTGTTGTTTTTTTATTTCTGTATTTGTTTACCTTTCTTATCTTTCTGTTGTCTGAGATTTTTGCAAGGTAAATAATTGCAAATTTTCTTCCCTAAGAATGTTTTGAAAGCATTTTTACTATCAAGAATTCATCTTTTTTTCAATTATGGATAAACTGAGATTTGAAGTGTATATCACCTTGGATTGCCTCTTAAGCTCCATCGTTCTATGTAATACATTATTCTATTCTGTCCTGCATTTTCTGGTGAATAGAGAATAATCTTGTGTTATTTAAATTTCCTTTCTCTTATACTTGAAATTCTTTCTCCTCATCACTTGTAGAATTCAGTATTTCTCAATGGAATTACTAAATTTGATCACTATATGTCTAGTAACCTTGCCTTCCCCCCACCCCTCCCCTACTTCTAGAGGCAATCTGTGAATTCTTTCAACTGGTACTTTGTTTTCTGTTTAGAAGTTCTGGGGAATTCTCTTATATTATTTCTTGCATTATAGTATTTAGGCTTTTTGATTTGTTATAGTCTTCCAGGGGGCTGATAATCTTTAAATTATGTCAATATCTCCTGTCTTTGAGATCAATATGTTTTGCTTATATTTAGATTATTAAAAATTAAGTGGTTTTAGCCTTGTTTGGCTAACAAGGCTAAAAATATCAATCATAGAGAATATGGGAAATTGTATAGTGATTTCCATCAAATATATGATGTTTGTGTATCTGTGTGAGCATAGATAAAGTGGCAATTGAAGAGATAAGGAAAAGGGTAGGGGATAAGAGAGTGGATAAATTATGGGAGCGATTAGTTAGAAGCAAAACAAACTTTTAAAGGAGGAACAGAAAATAAAAAGAAGGAAAAATAAAAGAATAAGATAGAGGAGATATACAATTAACAATCCTAACTGAATATGAATGGGAAAAACTCACCTTTAAAATAGGAGACACCAAAGCTATCAATAGCCATATAACTGCTTTAAATAACTACTATCTAGGCAAGTGAAAATTAAAACCACTCTGAAGTATCATTTCATGCCTACCAGATTGGCAAAGTTGACAAAAGGCAAAGTGACAAATGCGGGAGAGCTTTGAGAAAACCATTACATTAATGTATTATTGATGGAATTGGGAACTGGAAAACAATTTGGAACTATGCCCCCAAAGCTATCAAACTGTGTACAATCTTTGATCCAACAATAACACTACTAGGTCTATACCCCAAAACAATTTTTTAAAAAAGGAAATGGATCTATAGGTTGAAAAATATTTCTATAAATTCTCTTTATGGTGACAGAAAATTGAAAATGGAGGTGCTGTCCATCAATTGGGGAATGACTGAACAAGTTATGGTATATGGAATACTATTGTGCTAATGATGAAGAGGGTAGTTTTAGAGAAACCTGGGAAGATGTGTATAAACTGATGAAAAATGATGGAAACAGAACCTGATATCCATCTCCTTATAGAAACAAGACAGACTTAGTGTGCAGATTGAAGGATTGTTATTCTTTTTTGGACATGGATGATGTTTTTGTTTTTGTTTTGTTTATATCTATTTATAATGGGTTTCTTTTTTAAAATTTCTTAATGAATGGGTGAGATTGGAGGTGGAAGCAAGAGCATTTGAAACTGAAAATGAAGTACAGTTGAATTTAAGCAAAAAATCTATATACAAAATCCTATTTTTTGAGAACCAAAAGGGAACCATAGGTCCTAATAGAAAGGGCAAATTTTGCCTTGTGAGAAATCATTGAGATTCAGGATGGAATTTATATCTGGGCTATGCCACTGAGATATACCTTATTCAAAAGAAGCAGAGTAGATAAAAAAGGGAGGATAATTAAAAAGGCATGCAAATGTGAGGAAATAAAAGAACTGGAGGAAATAAAAATAACAGAGAATATTTGAAGGAAGATCAAAAGAAGGAGAAAAAATATTTTGTCATTAGAGTATACTGTAGATCAGTAGTGTCAAGTTCAAGTAAAAATGGATTCCTGCTGACTGTATATTGGCTTAGATAACTATAAATTAACATTATTATTATTTTTTTAAACCCTTAACTTCTGTTTATTGGTTCCTTGGTGGAAGAGTGGTAAGGGTGGGCAATGGGGGTCAAGTGACTTGTCCAGGGTCACACAGCTGGGAAGTGTCTGAGGCCAGATTTGAACCTAGGACCTCCCGTCTCTAGGCCTGGATCTCAATCCACTGAGCTACCCAGCTGCCCTAAACTAACATTATTTATGTAGTACTTTTTATTAATTTAGTTAAATATTGCCCACTTATATTTTAATCTGGTTTAGACTAGTGAGTTTTTTAGGGGGCTAAGTTTGACACCTCTGCTACATACCACCTCATCAAAAAGAGGATATAGATCAGTGGTTCCCAAACTTTTTTGACCTACTACCCCCTTTCCAAAAAAAATATTACTTAGCCCCCTGCAAATTAATTAAAAAATTTTTAATAGCAATTAATAGGAAAGATAAATAAATGCACCTGTGGCCATCACTGCCCCTCTGGATCACTGCAGCACCCACTTTGGGAATCACTGATATAGATGATGAATATGCCAAACCAATCAAAAGCCTGTCTCAGAGTATCTAATATTGAAGGAGGACAACAATTAGCTAAAGCTCTGAATATTTGAAGCTGAGAATAGTTCAGAATAACAAAAAAAGTTTATTGTTGTTTTTAGCTATATTCGTAGGGAAAGGAGGATGAAATAAAGGATAGGACCTTTGCTTTGGGTGGATGGAACAACCATAGAAGAAAACATAGAAAATGAATTCTTTAATTCTCACTTTATTTTTGTTTTCTCTGAAAAGGAAAATGGCCTCTAACATTTTAATCAGTGTCTTGGATGAAGGCATAGGTAGACCAGAATTAACAAAACTGGATGGGATCATTAACACAGTGGCTGATGAAATAAGAATTAAAGAGAATTTTGAAAGGTCAGACCATTGATTAGGTTGATTCTAATATGAAGAAATTTAATAGGGCTAAATATGAAATCTTTCATATGGACACAAAAACATCATCTTCACAAATATAAGCTAAGGAGGTATAGAGGAACATAGTTGCTCTGAAAAAAAGATGTAGAGGTTTTAGTCAACTGGAACCTCATTATGATGTGTCAGCCAGAAAAGCTAAGGAGATATCGAGGTACATCAAGAAGGGCATAACTTTCAGGAATGGGACAGTGTCAACCTCCCTGTACTCTAATTTCATCAGAATTCATCCGGAGCATGGTGTTCTGTTTTAGGCAACCAGTTTATTAAAGATATTGTATTTACGTACCCCTCTTCTCGAACAGAATGCTTTCTCTCCTGTAACCTTTTTTCCAGGACTTGGCACTATACCAAAATGTGCCTGAAAGTTTCCTCCAAAAAAATCTTGACAGCTTCCAGTTCAGCTTTCCTTCATCATCTTTACATACTTTTTCAAAGGAGAACACATTTGATTCCCATGTGGCATTCCTTTCAACATTCCTTGATGCTGGCTGTCCCTCACACCTAGAATGTAATTTCTCTTCACCTCTGTCTCTTAGAATCCCTAGTCCCCCCCCCCCAAGATTCATCTTAAGGGACTTTTACACTGGGAACAAGAGCCTTAGTGTCTGGTACAATACCTGGCACACAGTAACAGTTTGGTAAATTCTTACTGATTTCTTCTCTAAGTGCCAGGAATTACAATAAGCATATGTATAAGAGATCTTACCTGCTTCATGCCAGGAGCAGATATAAATACACAAAGCCCTTAAATACTTAAGATTACTGCTGATCGAGGGATATTTTAACTGTGAGATATATGTAAGCAGAAGTAATTTGATCTCCAATTTTTTCAAAATGAAAAGCATCTCACTTTAAACAGTTGACCCTTTGGACAAAAAAGTCCTTGCTCCCCTTTGGAAAATCCCAATGTGAAACCAAGAAAGAACGGTGCTTTCTCCAGGATGGAAAGGGGGATATTGTATTTTACTCTGGGAATTCCATTTCTTTTAGGAAAAACTGCTTTTTTGATAGATAATCTAAAGAGGATTATAATCTTTAAAAATTTAAATCATAGCTACTCATTCTTTTTTTTAATTTAGGTAAAAAGTAATTGTTCCTTAAAAAATTCTTTAAATAAAACCCTTATCTTCCATCTCAGATTTGATATTAAGTATTGATTCCAAGGCAAAAGAATGGTAAGGGCTAAGTAATTGGGGTTAAGTGACTTGCCCAGAGTCACACAGCTAAGAAGTGGCAGAGGCCAGATTTGAATGTAGAACCTCTTGTCTCCAAGCCTGACCACCTAGCTCTCCCCATTGCTCCTTTTAATCTACTTAGCTGGGCTATTCAGTTCATCCCTATAAAATAACTACATTCAGTGGCAAATTGATCAAGTAAATTGTCAAACCTTTTAAACAGCAAAACAGATCTGTTACATCTCTTAGCATATTAAAGTAGACAACTTCCATTCAATCAACAAACATTTGTTGTGTTTACTATATGCCAGGTACTGTGCTGAGCACTGGGAATTAAAAAAAAAATCTGAATAGTTCTTGCCCTCAAAGAGTTCACAAGGTAATTGCACAGATAGGAAGAGCATACAAGAGTCATGACACCAAGCTCAGATGTGACTGTCTTATGGCATTGGGTAATGGGTCTACACTGGCCAGCAGGATCTGCCAGCATCATTAGATATAGTCTACAGACACGTGGGTGTGCAGGACTAGTGTGTGATGATGCAAACGCTACCTTCACAGAGGCCACAACTTTGCCCGTATTTGATTTCTACTCTTGGTATTATGAGTTTATGTGGAGAAAGCCCAGCTTCTCTGGGAAGAAAGAAGAAATATGGTCTTACTACTTTGCTTGTTAGGGCACAGAGACAAACTCCATTTCCATCCTTATACACTTTCCAATGAACATGCTTTATGTTTGAGCATTTATTGGTGGTCTTGGTTATTTGCAGATGAAACGAATATCCAAGAAATGTGTCAAGTTGAGATTCCCAGAGATGTACACTCTCCCAGTAGGAGTGAAAACAAGCTGTTCTGATTGTCACTCCAGAAAAGCTTTTCATGCTTAAGCCTAATCTGAAAGGCTATTTCTGGGATGCCTCCTTGGGGTGTGGTGCAGAATTTAGTGTAGACTGTATAAACACGATAAAGAACAAGGAAGATACAGCACTCACAAGCATTGCATCCTTCTGTAGTTGTGGGGCGAGTGGCCACCAGGACTTCCATGTAACTGGAAAGCTGGCTTATTGTGATGGGTATGAACACTTAACCAAGTTCTACTGAGGATTGTCTGAGGCAGAGATTGGAACTCTGTCCAAGAGTATTGTTTTGGGATATAACTTACTCAGGAGATATGAGGAAAATTAAAGATCAATCAGTTAACAAGGATTTATTAAACACCTCCTCTGTGTCTTTGCTCTCAAGAACCTTGCATTCTGCAAGGAAAGACAAACACACTTATAAAGCATAGAGAAAACAATATATAAACTATACATAACACAGCTACAAGAAAGTATTTGAAGAGGAAATACACTTGTAGTTGAGTGGTTCAGGGAAGGACTCTTTTAGAAGATGGTGTCTGAGGTGAAACTTGAAGGAAACTAGGGATTCCAAGAGAAAAAGGTGAGAGGGAAATTAGTTTCAATGATGGGACAGCCAGTGGGAGAGGGACTCATTTGTAAAGTGGAGGGTTTTTTCTTTTTTTATTCTTTTTCTTTTTTAGAAAAATTTTCCATGTTTCCATGATCCATGTTCTTTCTTTCCCCCACTCAAATCTTCCCCCCACCCTCCCTGTAGCTGATGCACAATTCCAGTGGGTTTTACATGTGTCCTTGATCAAGACCTATTTCCATATTATTGATAGTTGTACTAGGGTTATCATTTAGAGTCTACATCCCCAATCATACCAATCATATCCTCATCAACCCATGTAACAAAGCAGTTGTTTTTCTTCTGTGTTTCTACTCCCATAGTTCTTCCTCTGAATGTGGATAGCATTCTTTCTCATAAGTCCCTCAGAATTGTCCTGGATCATTGCATTGCTGCTAGTAGAGAAGTCCATTATATTTGATTTTACCACAGTGTATCAGTCTCTGTGTATAATGTTCTCTTGGTTCTGCTCCTTTCACTCTGCATCAATTTCTGGAAGTTATTTCAGTTCACATGGAATTCCTCCAGTTCATTATTCCTTTGAGCACAATAGTATTCCATCACCAACAGATACCACAATTTGTTCAGCCATTCCCAATTGAAGGGCATCCTCTCATTTTCCAATTTTTTGCCACCACAAAGAGTGCGGCTATAAATATTTTTGTACAAGTCTTTTTCCTTATGATCTCTTTGGAGTATAAACCCAGCAGTGGTATGGCTGGATCAAAGGGCAGGCAGTCTTTTAGCGCCCTTTGGGCATAGTTCCAAATTGCCATCCAGAATGGTTGGATCAGTTCACAACTCCACCAGCATGCATTGATGTCCCAATTTTGCCACATCCCCTCCAACATTTATTACTTTCCTTTGCTGTCATGTTAGCTAATCTGCTAGGTGTGAGGTGGTACCTCAGAGTTGTTTTGATTTGCATTTCTCTAATTATAAGAGATTTAGAACACTTTTTCATGTATTTGTTGATAGTTTTGATTTCTTTATCTGAAAATTATCTATTTATGCCCCTTGCCCATTTATCAATTGGGGAATGGCTTGATTTTTTGTACAATTGATTTAACACCTTATATATTTGAGTAATTAGACCTTTGTCAGAGTTTTTTGTTATATTTTTTCCCAATTTGTTGCTTCCCTTCTAATTTTTTAGTTTAATGTAATCAAATTTATTTTACATTTTGTAATTTTTTCTAACTCTTGCTTGGTTTTAAAATCTTTCCTTTCTCAGAGATATGACAAGTATACTATTTTGTGTTTGCCTAATTTACTTATAGTTTCCTTCTTTATATTCATGTCATTTACCCATTCTGAATTTATCTTGGTGTAGGGTGTGAAATGTTGATCTAGACCCAATCTCTCCCATACCGTTTTCCAATTTTCCCAGCAGTTTTTGTCAAATAGTAGATTTTTGTCCCAAAAGCTGAGCTCTTTGGGTTTATCATGTACTGTCTTGCTGATGTCACTTACCCCAAGTCTATTCCACTGATCCCAAAGAGAAGTTTCTATCTGGTCCCAACAAAGAAAGATAATAGCTTAAGTTTACTTAACTCACCTAACACGTACATATCTTATGATAGGATGTTAGCTATTATATATAGTTTATGGGCTAGATATGAAAATATCTAGCACATGAGCATTTAAAAATTCTCCAAGTACCTTTTATCTGAAGAAAAGAAATCTCATTACTCTTTTTTTTTTTAAACCCTTACCTTCCGTCTTGGAGTCAATGCTGGGTATTGGCTCCAAGGCAGAAGAGTGGTAAGGGTAGGCAATGGGGGTCAAGTGACTTGCCCAGGGTCACCAGCTAGGAAGTGTCTGAGGCCAGATTTGAATCTAGGACCTCCCATCTCTAGGCCTGGCTCTCATCCACTGAGCTACCCAGCTGCCCCCTTCATTACTCTTTTGCAATAGCTTTTTTTTTTTCCATTTGAAAGGTGAGCCATCTAATAACCTATAAAATTTTACACGATGAATTTACTTCCTCGGGGGTTTTGCTTCTTTAATTCTCATACAGGTTCCCAAAGGAAATAGGAACCAAGGTACAATGCACTTGTTTTTCAATTCTTCTTTTTTAAGTATTTCCCACATTAAAGTAGAGAATGTTGAAAAATTACTGTTTGTTTGGTTAGAGATTAAACTAATTAGATGTATTTTGAACTTTGGAAATGCTCTTAATTTCACAAAAACTCATGAGACTTCTGCTTTGACATCATTAAAGATGAGTAGAATGGATTGAGAATCCTTCAAAATTTTGAATTATCACTATAGTTTGGTGCATTTCTTTTTAGGATATACATTAAGGCCAAATATTTACTACATGCTTAAAAGGCTAAATAAACTTGAGTGATGTTAATTGCTTTTCAAACAAATTCACTTATTTGTAAGTGGTGACAGATAACTCTTTTTATCCTGTCATTTTTTAGAATCTAAGTAATTTCAGACCAATACAACTGGAAGGGAAAAGAAAAAACAGGTAAACTAATTTTTACTTTCTATGAGAGGCTCAAAATTGAAATACTGAGACTACTTAGAGTCTACCTTTAGTAGACATTTACCTTTAAAATTGAAATTTAACCTTAAATTTTTACCCTATGTATCCATGTCCCTCTTCTCTCCTTTTTCTATTCCTACCTATATCATCTTTTCTAAATATTCACTGTCATGCTCCATCTGCTCTCAGACCACCCATAACTTTCTCTTTCCCTACCCGTTCACCTTGCCTTGTATTTTAACTGAAAAAAAAAAATGGAAGCCATTTGCAGAAAACTCCTTTTTTCTCCCTCCTGATCTTTTGGCGCTCAGATGCCTTCTGCTACCCTCTCCTTTGAGATGGCCCTTCTTGCAAGACAAACCCCTGTATTTGCACTTGACCCTATTCCATCTTGTCTTCTCCTACACATTTCCTCCTCCATCACTCCTCCTCTTTCGCTAATCTTTGATACATCGTTGTCTACTGGTTGCTTTCTGACTGTATGTGAACATTGGCTATGTCTCAAAAAATCCTCATGATTCATCCACCTATCTAGCATCCCATTTCTAAACTTCCTCTAATAGCTAAATTCCTTGAGAAGACTGACTACACAAAGTGCCTCTATGTCCTTACCTCTTACTCTAAACTCTTTGAAGTCTGGCTTCTGACCTCATCATTCAAATGAATTCTTTCTAAAGTTAAAATGATCTCTTTATCTGTCCAATCTAATGGTCTTATCTCAGTTCTCCTCCTTGTCCTCTCTATAAAGTTTCTACACTGTTGAACCCTGTTCTCCTTGGTTCTCTCCTCTCTAGGTTTTCATGACAGACATCACACTTTCCTTGTCTGATTGCTCCTGTCTTCTTTGCTAGAACTTCATGTTATATGCCCACTAATAGTAGGGGTCCCCTAAATCTCTGTCTTGGACCTTTTTCTCCCTTTATTTTGTTTAATTTTGTAATCTCATAAGCTCCAAAATTTTTAATTATCTCTATGCAGTTGAGTGTAAGCTTTACTTGTCCAGGTCTAATTTCTCTCCCAAACTCTAGCCTCACATCTCCAACTATCTTTTTTTTTTTAATGTTTTTTTTTAAACCCTTGTATTCAGTGTATTGTCTCATAGGTGGAAGATTGGTAAGGGTGGGCATTGGGGGTCAAGTGACTTGCCCAGGGTCACACAGCTGGGAAGTGGCTGAGGCCGGGTTTGAACCTAGGACCTCCTGTCTCTAGGCCTGACTCTCACTCCACTGAGCTACCCAGCTGCCCCCTCCAACTATCTTTTAGATATCTCAAATCACATGTCACATAGACATCTTAAACTCATCATGTACAAAAGTGAACTCATCTTTTCTCTAAAACTTTTCCCTTGTCTTAATTTCCACATTACCATTGCGATAAAAACACCTAGGTGTCATTCTTGACTCTTCACACTTCATTCCCCATGGCCAATCGGTGGTCATGTTTTTATCATTTTTACCTTCATGACATCTTTCAAAGATACCGTATTATTTCTTATGACTCCTCCATCATTGTGGCCCACCTCATCACCTCATGCCCACAATAGTTTTCTATTTGGTCTCCCTACCACAATTTCTTCCCACCCCAATATATCTTCCACTTGGCCATCAAACTTATTTTCCTTTAAAAATGAAGATATGACTATATCACTTTCCCTTTAATAAACTCCATATTGCCTTCACCATCAAATTCAACCCCCCCATTTGTTTTTCATAACCAGGTCCCTTTCAGTCTTCTTATACTTATTTCCCTCCAAACACTGTGTTGTGTGACCAGTGACACTGATATCCTTATTTTTTTTTTTTTTTTTTTTTGCACAAGACAAGCACCTTCCCACCCCGCTCTCCCAAGCATTTTTACAGGTACAGAGTCCACCATGCCTGGAATACTTTCCTCATCTCTGCCTCCAGTTTGTCTTTGACTTCTTTCTGGTCTTAGTTAAGGTCTCATTCACTGCAAGAAACCTTTATCAGGTTCTCTTGATTTTAGAGCCTTTCCTCTGAGATTATACTCAAAGGAGACTAGAATTTTAAACCTAAAATTTTTAAAATGTCAAACTTTGACCCAAGGAATAAAGAATGAAGATTATAAATTAGTTACATGAAAGATGTTTTCATTTTAATTCATTGTCCCATTGAAGGAGAAAGATGTAATAAGTTAAAAAGTTAGACCATTCAAACTCCTTACAAATGAAAGAATGATAGAGTCTTTAGTTTGAAGCAAAAAATATAATTTAATATTAACACCTTGATTGTTATTGCTCAGATAAGATGCTAGAATGTTTTTCTCCAGGTACAAGTCACTTATAAGTTTGGTTCATATGAAATAAATAGCTCAAAGGAAACACTTTATTTAAAATACTTCATATATTTAAAAAATCTATCTTCACCCTTTCTGCAACTCAGAGGATCAGAAAATCATGAATTGTCAACACCATAAAAAGCATATCATTCTTATAAGGGCAATGTGATCTGTTCTCCTGAGTATACCTCGATAGGTAATATGCAAATGGTAACTTAGATACTTGATGTAGAATTGATTTTTGAAGCTGTAGATTTTTCATAACCAACTTCTGAAACTGAAATCAAGAATAGAAAAATATTTAGTGACGACTGGATAAAACCTTTAAAGTTAAAAAAGCATAACTTTTACATATATATTTTGTTGGGATAGCCAGGGGGTGCAATGGATAGAGTGCTGGGCCTGAAGTCAGAAAGACTTCTCTTCAAGAGTTCAAATCTGGTCTCAGATACTTAATAGCTGTGTGATCCTGGGCAAGTCACCTAACCCGATTGACCTCAGTTTCTGAGAAAGGAAATGGTAAGCCACTCTAGTATTTTTGCCAGGAAAATTTCAAATGGAGTCAGGAAGAGTCAGATATGACTGAAATGGCTCAACAACAAATATATTCCGTATATTTAAATATACTTTACATATATTTGCATATTTAAATATTTCTATATATTTAACTTTTATGCACTTATGTGTATAAGAATAAAACATAATTATGTTGTTATTATATAAAATATATATTTATATAACCGTTACATATTTTTATGTTTAACTTTTATAAAAAATAACTTATGTAATTGAAGTATGCTTATTATAAATTAAGAAAGTATTTGTAAAGCATTTTGAAAATCTCACAGGGCTATTATTTTACAGTATTAAATTTTATCTTTCATTCTATTTTATGTAGAAATAATGTGGATATTATTGCCCTAATACAAAATATTAAAAAAATTTATAAATGAAGTATCCTCATCTAAAACCAAAGGTTTTTCAAATGGTGGAACTATATTTAAATATATACAACAAAGGACTTGTTCAGAACCCATAATCTCCCTTCATCTGCTCTCTTGCTTCCACACACAACTATAATTCTGGAGGTAGTTGTCTACAGCAGGCAGTCCCTAACTTCTAATCCCAAAGTGATTTCTCTTGATATTTTTAAGGTTCATAAGACCGTATTAAGAAGGCTAAGAAGGACAAAGGCCGAGAAGCTAAAGAACATTCTTGAACCTTGGAGGAAACTTTGATGAATGGGGCAATTGGCCCATTGAGAGGAAGTATGGTTACCAAATGTAAGCTGGTAGTTCTAAATATAAATTTCTACAGCTGTTACCAGTCAGAAAAATGTAAATGAAGAACGTGAGAAGGGATTCAGAATGATTCTACATGCAAAACTATCCCTACAAGAACATCGGTTTTTAGATGACACCTTTAAATGCCTGGCATTAAATAAATGGAATTACCCCATATCTCTTCTGACTGGTGTGAAAATCTAAAATGGTTTCAAACAAATAGTTTTTAAAAAAGATTTTGGATGGAATAAATATGAAAATTATGGTCTTAAGACAGTATTAATATATGCAGAAGTAAGTTAGTTACCTTTGAGAAAAGATTACCAATGTTGTCACCAGGAATATTGTGATGAGTTGATTTTCTTTCTCTGCAAGTAAAACATTTGTTATATCTGTAAGTAACAATGATCCACAATGAAAGTATTCTTCTGCAACTTGCTTTAATTCCCCACTATTTAAAGGATGTTTTTATAGGAATGATACATTTGAAGACATGGACCACGTTCCTTTCATCCTTCCCATTATGGGATCACAGAATGGTAAGAACTAGAAGGAAGATCACCTAGAATGGAAGTTTTCGAATTTTTTGTTCTGAGAAGCCCTTTATACTCTTAAAATTGAGGATTCTAAAAAGTTTTTGCTAATATGAATTATACCTACCTATATGTAAATGTAAACAAATACATTTTAATAATTCATTAAAAATACAAACAATAAATCAATTATAAATTAATAAAAGTAACATGTTTTATGAAAAATAACTATTTTTTAAAAATTGGAATAAAATTGTTTTACGTATTTTTGCAAATAGCTTTAACTGGTTCAATAGAAGATAGCAGTATTTTCATGTCTACTTTTTCATTCAATCTGTTGTGATATTTTATTTGAAGTATGTAAAGAAAATCCAGTTTCACATTGACAGGTAATTGAAAAAGGAAGGCACATTTTAATTGGCAATTACTTCTTAGTATTACTAGATAGTGAGTACAGTGGATAGATTGCTGGGACTGGCATCAGAAGACTCTTCTTTGTGAGTTCACATCTGGCCTCAAATACTAACTGTGTGACCCTAAGCAAGTCACTTTAACCCTGTTTGCCTCAGTTTCCTCATCTGTAAAATCAGCTAGAGAAGGAAATGGAAAGCTACTCCAGTATCTTGGTCAAGAAATCCCCAAATGGGGTCATGAAGAGCTGGGCATGACTGAAAAAACTGAACAACATTACTTTTTTGGTTCTTTCAGATGCCTGGAAAGGATCACAATGACTCCTAGAAATCCATGGACCAATTTGAACCTCATTCATTTGGAGAACTAGAAACCATCTAGTCCAACATTCCCTAGAGGGGAAAGTAAGGACCATAAAAGGAAAATGACTTGCTCTATGTCACATTAGAAGGTAACTGGCAAAGCTGGTACTCTAACCCAAGCCTTCTTGACTTTCAAGTCCACTACTCTTTTCACCACACTTCTTACTATACAAATTCAGAAAACTGAGTTTCTTCAATTTGTAGAAAACTATTTTCCATTTTAGGATAGACTAGATTAAACCAACACTAATGTCAGTGGAATTATAAATATGGCAAAGTAGACATAGAGGTGGTTAGTTACAGCACAGACCTATCCTTTATATGACTGGTCTAATCCAACCATTGTTGGCATTTGTTTTCATTAATATAATTTCTAATTCCTCATGCAACACAGTGGGGACTGTTATATTGGAGTCCTAATGTGGTGGCACCATTATGATTGATGGAGAAAACAGCTCAATTTGGAAATACTGACAGATCTTTTCCATATATTTGTTGTCCTTCCACTTAAATAGTTTTATTCTTTAAATAGTCTTGAAATGATCTGGCATACTTATATCTCTATCCAAGATCTCTATAAATGTATTTTTTCTTCTACTTCTTTTCAATTTTTTTGAGGCAATACTACTAAATCTTCTATCATCCAAAATATCCTAAAATCAATTTATATTCTAAATTAGTATTGCTCTTAGCTATCAGATTCACTATATGGGAAAACCAAATTTTTGTTGGGTAAGACAATTTTTAAGTACTTTTGTTTTTCTCACAATGGTAACTAATTTACATCAGTTAAACTTCTGTTGTTCCATTTCCATTGCTTTGGTGCCAACAGCATGTTTATATAAGTCATATAAGAGTTTACCATATCACCTGATTTTTAACTTTTCTTCTTATTAGATTTTTATCTTTGTTCCAACAAGTTGATGGTTTACTTTTTATTGAATCTCCAGTGCTTAGCACACTTAATAAAAGCTTAGTGACTTCACTGTGTATGGATGACTGATTAGGAAGTGATCATTACATTGGTAACTCATTTTTCCTGTTTATTAGAATAAAATCAATTTCATTTCTTTTATGTTATTCAGACCTCACCATACTTTGCCTGACTCTCTTCTTAAAGCAAGTATTCATACTACACAGGGGTAAGGCTTCTAGATAGTATACAAGCTTTTGGTTTCTTTCATTTCTTCTTTCTTTTTTATTTGCTTGTTTTCATTTCTTGCTTTGGAATCATACTGTCTAACATTTTCCCCCGTTGTCACTTGTTTCCACCTTTGCATTAAAATCATGAAATACTGATCTAATTTGGAAGTTCTTAAACAGTTCTTCACAGAATTCCTATTTTCTATCTTTTCATTCTCTGCCACAAATGTTTTGTAACTTGTAGTTTTCTTCATTTTACGATGCTTACATTTTACAATTGCTTATTATGAATAATGCTATTTAAGAGGCAACTATGTTTCTTCTCGCCTTTTGATGTCTAATAGAGCCAATCTTGCCAATCAATGTTATTTGCCTCTCCAAGGAGAAACTGTGAGACATTCTTCCAAAAAGCCATAGCTGTATTTTAAAAAAATTCATAGGGAGATTTTCAAGATTGATGTGATTCAGTTCTCTCAGTTATATGTACATTACCTGGTCACTTAACCAGGGTCTTGCATTTAGAGTACAAATAGCTTAGTTGCCTAAAACTGTGTTTCATAGTTCTCTTTTCCTTTTTTTGGTCACTCTGATACAATCAGTTTAGGTAGAATAGAGTCACCCTGAACAGAGAGCCATTTTATGTTTTTATTATTTTGTCAGTTACCAAAAAATTTATTACCTAGTGACCAGTCTACAGATGAAGCCTTTCTCCGTATTCAGCTACCCTGGGTTTCAAAAGCACACAAACTATTGTCAAAACCACACGTGAAGTCTTTCTATCACGAAATAACTTGCCCGAAGTTTACATTTTGTTGGTATAACTTTCAAAAACCAGCATTATACCATAAAATGGTTTCAAAGTCGGTCTTTGGGCAGGGACATTAAACACAGGAAAAAATAAAAGTAAGGAAAAAATTATAATCCTAAGAAAAAGAATAGGAAATTTTATTAGCAAGAAAGGCTTTTTGAGAGACTAAATAGATAATGGCAATGACTCCTAAACAACAGGGTCTATAACTGAAAATGTATTATGTAAGTCACTGAAATTTATTTGCTTTGGGGCAGCGAGGTGGTTCAGTAGATAGAAAGCTGGACCTGGAGACAGGAGGTCCTGGGTTCAAATCTTGACTCAGACAGTTCCTAGCTGAGTGATCCTGTGCAAGTCTATTAACCCCCACTGCCTAGCCCTTACTATTCTTCTGCCTTGGAATCAATACTCAGTATGGATTCTAAGACAGAAGTTAAGGAATTTTATACCAAAAAAGAATTTTAGAAAATTATATGATTGCAAGAAGGAATGGGTATAAAACAATGAGGACTAAAACAATTTGTTATAGTGACAAGTTCATCTGTGATTTGTGTGTTTGAAAAAAAGCATACTGAATTCATAAATGACAACAAATGACATCAAAATGAATAATCCAAGATGATCTTTCCCAATTGGAGAACTATGGAAAAAATACAAATTATTTAGGCAGGAATAGTTTTAGAGTAATAGCTAATGGGCTGAGAGTCAGATCCAGAGACAGGAGGTCCTGGGTTCAATTTTTTTTAAACTCTTCCCTCCTATCTTAGAATCCATACCGAGTATTGATTCAAAGGCGGAAGAATGGTAAGGGCTGGGCAATCAGGGTTAAGTGACTTGCCCAGGGTCATCCAATTAGAAAGTACCTGAGGTCACATTTGAATCCAGGATCTCCAGGTCTGGCTCTCTATCACTAAGCCACCTAGCTGGCGCTTAAATGTGTTTTAATGGGTCTCTATTTCACTTAGGCTGGAAGTATAAAAGCTTCTGTACTTTCACTTCTGATTAGTGTAGGGGCTATGAGCTGGTCTTTCTTTAATGAATTACCTCTAACCAAATATGTTTGTGTACTTGATAGCAATACTTACTATTGGCAGAAGAAGAGGTACCTGAGAAGAAAAAAAAAAGGTAAAAATGTTGCTTTTTTTCTGACAAGATGGAAGATGGTGGACAAAGAACCTGGCATACTGGGGACACTGGCTTTCCAGAGGAATCTCCCAAATCCCCCCACATGCTCCCTATGACATCAAATCCCAAAACACACCTCCACCTGAATTTATCCATGCCCATTGTCCAGGGTTTTTGGGAGAGGTGAAGATTTCTCTGGAATGGGAGATGATTAGCTCCCAAACCCTAATAAATATGCCAATCATGATCCAAAGAGGGTGGAAGCTGCTACTCCATACCTGGAGCTGCCACCCTATAGCTGGGGCTGCCACTCTATACTATCAGCTCCAAAGAGACTACTCTACTAGCCCCTGAGCTTATCCATCAGCCCTAAAGCTACTTGATAAGCCCCTGACTATTCCACCAAGCCATTAGGCTATTATATCATCATAAATCACTTCAAATACAATTCTTCTCTTACTTCTAGATTGAACAGAGTTTGAGTCTTCCATTCTTGCGGTGAGACCCTGCTACAAACTTGGGTTTGTTTCTCCCACAACAACCTGACTCCTTGGTACTAGAGATGACAGGAATCTGTGACCCTGAACACCTTTTAATTTTTTGCGAAACACTTAGTTGTGGTAGAGTTATGGATATTGAGAAATCTCTTCAAAGAAACTTCCTGGCCAAGAGCAGTTAATATTAGAGACACTTTGTAAATATTATAAATATCAACAAATGTGGGAGAAAACAATTCTTTAGTGAATTACCATGAATAGTTCTAACCAAATATGTTTGTGTATTTGACAGAAATACTTACCACCAATGAAAGAGGAACCTGAGAAGAAAAAAACATAAAACTGAATGTTGTTTTTTTCTTTCTAACCACAAGTAAGTTATTTCTTAGTTTGTATTTGTTTACAAGCTGTAGAGGGCCATCACAACAGGGCTTCAGGGGACCTGTAACTCCAGTGGGTAACCCCAATGTTCTTTACATGTGTGGGCTGCATCATCCATGATTTCTGTATACTCTCATTTCTGGTGAATATGTTTGTTGGAGTGTATTCACAGAGTTTACGGGGCCATGTTGTACTCTGAATCAGAAATGGCTTGGTCAGCTAATTATAATGATGTGATTTGTATATTTATGTTAATAACATCTGGTGAGCTGTGTCTTATTCTCTAGGCCAGGAAGATAAAAGAGACTTTAATCTGTTTGGGTCAGTTTGACGTGGCTCATTATCTGGTCACAGAGAAAAATCATGAAAATGGATTCCACATTTATATAAACCTAGTTATCACTCCAGTAATATTTTAGTATTTTGTTTCTTGTTTTAAGTATTGTTATTAAATTTAATAATTAAGTTAAATTAGATTCTAATTTCTTTAGTTTGTTAAAAATTCTGATTTAAAAATTAACAAATGTTCATGTTTTAAGAAAAATTAAAAAACCTCCTTGCGTACACACTCTAACAACAAATGCTATTCATGACTATGGAATGGATTTTGGAGGCTGACAAACTACATGTAGGCAGAGGACTCAGGTGGAGCTGCTCCCCTTCCCCTCTCCACCATGGACATTTTTTTCACATCCTCGTCCCTCTGCCCAGCAGCCCAATGAGAGCACTTTCTCCCTTTCCTGTGTAGGGTAAAGGTGAGGGGCAAAGTGTGCCAGAGACTCAGTCTAGGGTGTGGGGTGGGGGCAGGGCCAGGTACTCAGTCACTAAAAGGTTTGCCATCACTGTTAACAAGAGGAGGGCAAAACACTTTTAGATTACTCAGACCAAGCTAATTATGAAGCTAGAAAGTCAAACCAAGGCTTTTCCTTTAGAAACCTAAGCAGAAACATAGATGAGGTGTGAAATCATAATGAGTTTTAATCCTAAATATTTACACAAATTTGGAAAGGTTTACTCCAAGAGAGAATTTAAGGTAAATTAGAAAGAGGCATTTTAATTGAGTCTAGGGATCAACTAGAATAACTCTAAATGACAAAAATGAAAACTAGTGAAGCAGGCAACAAGTTATAACTAAATATTTTTCATATTTTGCTCTCTGTGTATATTATTAAATCTGGAATTTGGTGATAATATTGAAATCTAGTTGTTCTAAAGAAGTATTCTATTTAAAGGCTGGTTATCTCCATATCTCAGGCAATCTATGGCAAGAGCATAATTTATTTTTTTGTTAATTGTTTGACCATGTGACTTTTAAGACAGTTTTGATTTGGTGACAGCACATCTTAATTGTAGGTTCATGGCTTTTATTAATAAGGAATAATATGATGATAATAATAAAACAATTAAAATTGAATCTGAAAACCTAAATATATAAAATCATCATAATAATGTTATGAGACATGCCACAAATACAAACTAAGGAGTGACTAGTATATATAAGCACAACTGAAACTGTCATGAAGGTCATAGTGGAACACAAAGCAAAAATTCAGTTCTGCTGGCAAGCAAAGTTGATAAAAGTTGCCTACTAGAGTGCTCAAGATATACTGAAGTCAAAAGATAAATGGTCAAAGGATAGTTTTCAAAAGAAGAAAAGCAAGCTATCAACATCTGCATGAGAATAGGCTTCAAATCACTAGTAATAACAGAAAAGCAAATGAAACCAATTTAGAATTTCTGCCTCACATCTATCATATTAGCAAAGATGATAAAGTTTGCAGGTGCCACGGGAAAAAAGGCACACTGATGCACTCTTGGTGGAGCTTGGACATTAGCTTTATTAGCACTGATCCATACTGAGCTTGAATTTCTCTAAAGCCCACTGGTCTTTAACCTGTAAGCTTCTTTCAAGTAAAGTCTCCCCTGTTTCATACCTGTATAATTCATTAAAAAAAATCAAAACAAAAACCTTTTACATTTTTCTTTTGTAATCTAATTTTGTTAATTTTTTGCCTATTCTTAGTTCTTAATCCCACCCTATCCCCAATTTTAAGTCTGAAAATATGATTAATATGTCTTCTGTGTCTTTATTGATGTCTATCTATCTATCTATCTATCTATCTATCTATCTATCTATCTATGTCTTTATAGTCACTGATATCTATATGTTTTTAGAGTCTAAAAATATATATACAGGCTTCTGTTCTGTGCTGGAGATTTCAGGAGATCAACAAGGATTGTGATTCAAGATATATAGAAAGTGAGAAAATTTAGTGTGACGACCAGGGATTGTGCTACCGTTGTGGGTTTTTGGGAAGCAATCAATAGCTATGTATGTAAAAACATCCTGAGAAAGGAAAAAGCAAAAGGGCTGAAGGAATGCCTTTCTCCTCTCCAGCATTTTGGAGAACAGTTTTTATGTAGAACAAAAGAAATAATCTAAAAAGTATATATACTTCAAGGAGGTAGAGAAGAATGAAAATCTTTTAAAGAGTTTGGACTGTAAAAGAATGTGTTACAGAAGAAGAAAGTCCAAAATGTTAAATGTTATATGTCATGGAACTGAAAAGTTGGAAAGAACCTCCAACATTAACAACCAATCCATCAACCAACTGATAAGTATTTATTAAATACTTACTCTGTGCTAGCACTGTTAGGTTTATTTATTCCAACCCCTGCCCAAAGCATGAATTTCTTCTCCAACATCTGACAAGTGGTCTCTATTTGACCTCCAATGAAAGCAAAAAAGCTCTATCTCCCCACATACCTCTGTATGTTGCCTTATATATAAAAAAGGATGAATGAATGAACCTACTGGAGGTCCCTCTGCTAATACTAGAACATCTAGTCAACTGATCATTTTATTATTCAGAAGTTAAAGGAAGTGATAGGGGGCTGCTGACATTCTGAACTTCATTTTGATCAACAAGAAGGAACTGGCAACTTGTTGGTATATAAATACTAAAGATGGGAACCTTGGGGAAAAGTAGACATGTTATCTTAAGAGTTTTTAAAAGATAAATGTAGTTTGCTGTGTATTCTACATTTCACAAGTTTTTTTTTTTTTTTTTAATTTAGGGACAAGGTATGTGGGTATATGGCTTAAGACTCTGAAAGGGAAGCCAACTTGATAAGGATGAGAGAAATGAATTATAATTACATTGTGCCATCCTGCCTTTTATAATTACATCATTAAATCAATCCTTTGTCTCCTTGTGTTGGTTTATGATACTCCCTCCTCTGGTACCTGAGGTAAATGTCCACCAAAGCACTGCTCTTGTCCTTCTCATGGTGATTTTACCCACCTTCGAAGCTTCACCTCACTTTATTTATGGAGATGATTCCCAAACCTACATCTTGATCTTAAATTTTCCTGAGTTCAAGTCCTTCATTTCCATTTCTTGTTGGAGAACATCACTTACATGTACAGCTCACACCTCCAACCCAACATATCTCTTGATGCTCTTAATAGATTTATTATGGCAATGTTCAAAGTGAAGCAGTGGTCACTAGGTGGCAGCATGTTTTCACCAAGAACAAGTCATGCCATACTAACTTCCTTTCCTTATTATATAAAAGTCATTTAATAAATATTTATTGAGTTGAATTTCAACAGTCTTATTAGGCCAATTCTTAGATTTCATTAAGGTACCTGGATATGACGGAGGTGGACTTGATGGTAGAATGGTTAGGCAGATTCTTAACTGACTGATTTCTATCCACCTGAAAATGGGGTTCTAGTGAACCACAGTGGTTCTATAAGGCTCTTAGTTCATTTAAAATGTTTATCATTGACTTAGCTTAACATAAGATGATGATGGCACAAAACCAGGAGGAATATCTAGTATTCTGAAAGCCAACAAGACCGAAGGATAATCCAAATTAGGAGGGATATAAGAAAAGTCATGTGTTCAGGTTTTTAAAAAAATCAATTCTCCAAGTACAATATGAGGGCAATATAGCTAGAGAGCAATTCATGTGAAAATGGCTTTGAGGTTTCACTGGCTACACTCAATCTAATTTAAAAGTATGCTGGAAGTAAAACATTTAATTGCAATCTAAGGCCACAGTAATAGAAATATAATATTTGTACTCTGATGTTTCATTGGAAGATAGAAATGACCTCAAGTCCTTAACAGCAGAGATTATCTTTTGCCTTTTTTTTCATCCTCAGCACCTAAAACAGTATCTGGCATATAGTAAATGCTTAATAAGAGGTTATTGATTGATTGAAGGCTAAAACAGCAGACTAGAAGCTCTGGCAGTTCTAACCAAGTTGGAAACCATTAGAACAAAAACCTGGCAAACAAAGGACCAATCTAACTATGTTTGAATATAATGAAATAAGGTTAATAAACAAAAAAGGTTACTTTGCCACAAGGTAATTTTTTTCCACAGTAATTAAAACTATTTACTAAGGTAGGATGTAGTAGTGATTTGTGTTAATAGAAGAAGGCCTCACATCAGTGAAGTCACACCTATTTTGAAGTACTGAAGAGACATCCAGAAAAAAAGGAGGCTATAGGCCTATTGTATCACATTTATAGGACTATTCAATTCTGGGTGCCAACATTTAAGAGATGTTGACAAAATGGAGACCATCTTAAAGTTGGCAACCCCAAAGGCAAGCCATCTTGTTTTAAAATATAAGCTCAAAAAAGAACTCCTTGTTCATAAATACGTAGGAGAGAAAAAAAAGGCAAATTAAAGTATGACATCTCATGTCTGGTAAAATACTTACTGGTAGTAATGGTGGTAGCAACGGTAGGTCCAACAGTGGTAGGCTTAACACCTAAGAGAAAAAAAATAAAATCAGTTAAAATGTGACATTTTGCCCCTTTTCTGTATATTCCCTACATTGGTGATTTTGCCAGTTTCATGGATTCAATTATCAACTCTATGTAGATGACCACAAAATTTACATATTCAGTCATAAGTTTTCTTGATTGAGAACTTTCAATGAAGCTATTGAGAAAGCTGGTGAATCTCTACAGAAGCTAACAAATTGGTATGAGGTTTAACTAATCCTAACAGATTAG
This sequence comes from Gracilinanus agilis, assembly GCF_016433145.1. Lineage (NCBI taxonomy): Eukaryota > Metazoa > Chordata > Mammalia > Didelphimorphia > Didelphidae > Gracilinanus > Gracilinanus agilis. Next base: position 111,968,481 of record NC_058133.1, on the reverse strand, counting down.
TATTTAAGTGTCTCAGATGAAGAGGCATCAGGTATAATGGATTTCGGAAGGCTTGAGTAAATCCCACATCAGACATTCAATATCTATGTGACTTTGGGCAAGTTTCTTCACTAATCTGGGCTTCAATTTCCTCATTTATAAAACAAGGAGAAGGGAGCTAAACTCAATGGCCTCTCAGATCCTTTCCATTTCTAAGTCCATAGGATTAAATTTGATCCCTATCCATATAGACATCCATAGTTTTTAGTATGAAAAAGGGATTATATTATAGTAGTAGTGTGAAGATGGAATTAACTCTCCCCTTTTCCACTTTTAGATTTAATCGCCAGAAGCCTATATACCCCAACATTTCCTTAAGTGAGGGGAGGTTCACAACCCATGTGCTAGAGTGGGTGACAATTCAGAAATGACTGACTGCTCCCTGGAGAAAATTCCTAAGAAAATTCCAAAACTGCAATTGGTCCACGTAAAGTGGAAGGAAGGCCCAGGAAGCATCTTTAAAAACAGTTGTAACTTCCTGTGAGAGGGAGATTCTTTGGAGTTCAGAGTTCCAGTTGGAATTGGAGTTTAAGTTGGAGGCTGGTGAAGGATTTGCTTCATGGACCTGAGACTCTGACATTGATCAGGCAGCTCTTGAACCTTCCCTTAGGACTACCATGTAGGTGAGTGAAAAGGCTAACTCTTTTTCCTGGCTTTCTGGAGGGACTAACCTCCAGACAGGCCCCTGTCTTAGAAAAGGCTTCATGCCTGGAGCCTTTGTTTTATTAATCATTGGGCCCTCAGTTGAAGGCTGAGGACTAATTAGCCTGGCCTGGGTGGAGCCAGGGGCTGGAGCAAAATGTTTAGTGAGTTAGGTTAGATATCTTACTCTATCCTTTTTCACTCTTTCCTTTTGTAAATAAACTACCATAAAAAGTAATTTTGATTTGAAATTTCGGCAATCACAATTCTCATAAATGTAGTCCAACTTTTAATTTTTAATCCTTAGAGTAGGAATATGGAAGATACAGGAAAGATTGCTAAATAATGAAAGGAAGCACCAAGCTCATTTCAAAATATTATAGATGTGGAAGACAGAAGACATATGAGTTGTGTGCATTGGACTAGGTAGATGTCAAGGTGCGTTCTAACTTTCAGATTCTGATTCTATGGAGATTATGAGTATAATCATTTCATAAAGGGAAAATCTTTAGAAGGGAGAAGATGAGTCACCAGTGGGCTTAGTATGAAACAAAGTCACACCATCCTGGAGGCATTTATAGATAAAAACGGGAAGAACCACAATGGAAGCAAAATGGAATGGATTATCCAGCTTTTCTATAGAATATACAGTCCCTTGAGGGTGCAGACTATTTACTTTTTGCCCTCAGGACCTAGGATAATTACTTTAATTATTTGTAGTAGAACCATGTCAAAGGGGCTCTTAATAACTTAGATATATATAACTTAGATATTAATAACAATTATTATGTGTTATGTGAGGATATGGAAATGGTACCTAAAATGATGGAGTCAGGAACACTGGATTAATCTGACCAAGTAATATGTAGAGAGGAAATCTGTGCAGCAGACAGTTTTTAAAGGTACTTAGAGATCAATTTTCAACATATCACAACAGCTTTTGATACTGTTAATCACTCTCTTCCTGGGTAAACTCTTTTTTTCATTTTCTTCTCTGACCCTTCTCTGGGGTTCTCCTCTTCCCTCTCTAATGGCTCTTTCTCAGTCTACTTCCCCTAAGAATCATCCTCTTTCTGCACCCAAGTATGAGTTTCCCACAAGGTTCTCTTGAGTCTTTTTTTCTCTGTACATTTTCTACTTTGGGGATCTTATCTATTCCCATGGATTTAATTATTATCTCTACGCAGATGACCACAAAATCTAATCTATGCAGTCAGCCCTAAGATCTCTCTTGAACCCAATTTCTAACTTTCCAACCACTGGTGGACATCTTTACTTGACACCATCAAAAATTCCACACATTGAAAATTGAATTCATAATCTTCTCACTGATGTGATGCAGTAGAAAAAGAATGCAGAGGACCTGGATTCAAATCCTGCCTCTGGCATTTGCTACCTCTGCAACTTTGGGCTAGTAATTTAACCCATGGGCTTGAGTTTCATTTTTAAAATTAGGGAGATGAACTAAATGGCCTCTAAGGTCCCTTTCTGCTCTAGATCTATGATCTCATGATAATTCTCATTCCTAATGTTCACTTTCCCATTTCTCTTGAAGGCACCACCACTATCCCAAAGTCACCTAGGTTTAAAATCCTGAAGTTAAATGGAATTCAAGATTTACTTTTAAAAATGTGTTAAGTGCCAATTGTGTGAAAGATGGGAAGTAGCATAATACAGAGGAGAGAGAAGTAGGAGTCAGGAAGACCTGGGTTCAAGGTCTGTTTCTAGCACATGCTTTATTGATGCTAGCTGTGTGACCCCAAGTAAGTCAATTAACATCACAGTGCTTCTAGGGAACTCTTAAAAAAAGATTCTATTTTAGAATCAATACCATATGTTGGTTCCAAGGCAGAAGAGCAGTAAGGATTAGGCAATGGAGGTTAAGTGACTTGCCCAGGGTCATATTACTATGAAGTGTCTGAGATCAAATTTGAACCCAGAACTTTTCATCTCTAGGTTTGGCTTTCAATCCACTGAGTTACCAAGCTGCCTCCCACATACCTCTTTATGACTTGATGCTATAGGTGAGTCATTAGTCTAGGATTCTATAAAATTATAACAATTCTTCCCAATTTGTTCTTATTGTTCCAGTGAAATTTGCATACTAGCTTTTCTCTAATCTTGCCATGTTATCTCTCATTTCAATTTATTCATGAAGACTGATTCTCATGCTTAGAATGCATACCCTCCTCATCTCTACCTTTCAGGATTCTTATAAGATAAAGATTTTAAGGCTACCTCCCTCCCTTCTTAAAGCCTTCCCTGACTTGTGTGCCAAAAATGTTTTTCTATCAATTTTTTCCTGTAGCATTTTGGATCTTTTTTGTTCCAACCACTTCCTACCATATGATATACTTGCCTATTGTAAAAGGGAGATTAGGGGAATAGAAGTTGTCGTTAAGGTAAAGGGTTGAACACCTGCTAAGAACTTTATGGATAGAATCCTGAAGGGAGAAGGGAGTTGGTTCAATTGAATCTGGGTTTTTTCCCTTTGGACCCGTTCTGAGGGAAAGAGTACCTTGTTGGAGATCTGTTGTTCCCCTGTGGATTTGGCTTGGAAAACCTATTTCCTTGGAGGTGATTGAAGATTCCTGGCTCCTAGAGACTACCTAAGAAGAATATCTTGTTGGCAACATCTGGATTGGTTCCTGAGACCTGATTCTTGAACTGTGAGAAACTTCCCTCTCTGGGTTGTTTCCCAGAGAGAACTTGGCTATTTCTACTCTGTAATATCAACACAGAGACAACCTCTTAATCTAAATCATTTGAGCGTTATTTAGAATAGCTTATGTAGTTAAGGTTTAGGGAAACTGAGGTAGATCAGGGATGGTGATAGGAGTGGCAAGCAAAAGAAGAAATTCCTTTTGCAGGAATTGTAGATGGCAGGATAAGAGATTTCTAGTGACAAGGTTTCCCAATAACCCCTCTTCTCAAGAAAATCTACAATATAGACATAAAATTTGTATATATTTCAAGTCTTTGGGTGATTTTCTGCACATTGGTTGGGTGGGGGAAGACAGTCAGCTTCTCCTACATTAAGTGGTCTGAGGTACTGAATACAATCCTTTCGGTGCCTGTAGGACATCTCTTACCACAATACTTTTTATACTATCTACATATACGCCATATCCTCTCTAGTCTATGACACCAACAAAATGTAAATTCCTCTTAAAGACAGATGCAACATTATCTCTTTTTTTTTTGTCTTTGTATATATGTGCAAGTTTTCTTACAGCTTTCCAACATTTGTCATTTTTTTCTTTGCCATAGGTATGAGGTGGAATCTCAGAGTTACTTTAATTTTTATTTCTCTAATTATTAATGATTTGGAGCATTTAAAAACGAGGTTATTGTTGATAGTTTTGGATTTTCTCACTTTGAAAAATTCATATCCTTTGATCATTTATCTATAGAGGAATAGCTCTGAGTCTTAAAAATAATATAAGATGGCTAAAATTTACATAGTATTTTAAATATTGAGAAATACTTTCAAATATTATCTCATCTGATATTCCCAGAAACCCTGGGAGGTAGGTACTATTATTATAACCATTTTATAATTGAGGAAACTAAGGCAGAGAGTAAAAAAATGATTTGCCCGGGGGCACATGGCTAGTAAGTGTCTGAGGCCATCTTTTAACTCAGGTATATATCTCCTACTGTAACTAGGTGGTACTTTGGATAGAGTGCTGGGCCTGGAGTCAGGAAGACTCTTTGTGAGTTCAAATCTGGCTCAGGGTTTCCCCTGTTTGCCTCAGTTTTCTCATCTATAAAATGAACTGGAAAAGGAAAACAGCAAGCCACTCCAAGATCTTTGCCAAGAAAACACCAAATGAGGTTGTGAAGAGTTGAATATTACTGAAACAACTCAACAACAACTACCTGGCTCTGAGTCTATCACCCTATTCACTGTACTATCATCTTTCTCTCCACACTGTACCTACCAAGGCTGGCAAGGCTTGACTGCTGTCATGCTTGGAGAATTGGAGAATGTGATGGCACACCATTTTTTTTCAAGTCCTGTGCCTTATCTTCCCAGAAAAGAAGTTGAGTGGGAAGCAATTTAAAATAAGAACCTGGGGCAGTGAGGTGGCTCAATGGCTCAGTGGCTCAGTGGATTGTGAGCCAGGCCTAGAGATGGAAGGTCCTGGGTTCAAACATGGCCTCAGACATTTCCTAGCTGGGTGACCCTGGGCGAGGCACTTAAATCCTATTGTCTAGTCCTTACTGCTCTTCTGCCTTAGAACCAATTCTATTTATTCTAAGATGGAAGGTAAGGGTTTTTAAAAAATAAAAGTAAAAATTAAGTACCAATTTCAGGTCAGAGGGGTCTGGAAATTGGTTAGCAGGAGTGTGAAGAACCACAGAAGAAACCACAATGAAAGTGAGAACAGGAAGGCAAAGGCAGGGAAACCCCTTTGCACAGGTATTCAGTGAGAGGAAATGAGTATCTAAGGGCCGGGAAAGAACCTTGAAGACTCTGGTTGCTTACTGTAAACTGCCTGATTTTTATTCATCAATGTCTATCACTACCTGCTAGAAGGATACATCTTTATCTCCTACTTTCGGATACACTCTACTTCCCTCAGACTTTATTGATTTATTTTAAAGACCTTATCTTTTGTGTTAGAATCAATTCTGTATATTGGTTCCCAAAGCAGAAGAGCTGTAAGGGGTAGGCAATGGAAATTAAGTGACTTGCCCAGGGTAATATATCCAAGAAGTATCCGGGGTCAAATTTGAACCCAGGACCTACCATCTCCAGGCCTGATTCTTAATCCACTGAGCCATCTCACTGCCCTCTCCCTCAGACATCAAAAAGTGGATAACACTAATACTTCAAGGATGCATGATTTTGTCCATGTGACTGCTCCCTACATCGAAATACTATGCAATGACTTAGAGCATCTTATGACTTAGTAGATGATCTTTGAGAATTGCTGCACATGAAACATCAATTACTCTGTGCCTAACCTAGTGATAAATCTATATGAACTTAGGTTAAGTTGCTGATGAGAGATACAATCTATCTTCAGGCCTATTCTCAAAGGCTTTTTTAGATTGATAGTATTTTCCTGATCTTAAAATTCTACTGCTATTTTTTAAACCTCTTACCTTCCACCTTAGAATCAATACTGTGTTTTAGTTCCAAGGCAGAAGAGTGGTAAGGGCTAGGCAATGGGGGTTAAACGGCTTGCCCAGGGTCACACAGCTAGGAAGTGTCTGAGGCCAGATTTGAACCCAGGACCTCCCATCTCTGGGCCTGGCTCTCAATCCACTGAGTCGCCCAGCTGCCCCCTACTGTTATAGTTTTTAAGAAGCCAGGGTCACATTCCTATTGAATGATATCTTCAAGTAACATAGAAATAGTTTCTTTGGCTCTAAGGCCAATTTTCTATCTACTATACCAGATTGCTTAGGTCATCATAGGAAATATGATGGACCTTGCTTGTGGCTAACAGGTGTGCCTCCATTTTTCTTAATTGTTCAGAGATTCTAGTATTTTAAGATTTGCATCCTTATAGTATTGCTAGGAGAAATCAGCACTTGGGCTTTTGTGCTAGAAAGAACCTTGGCATAGTCAGCACCACAGTATTTCTTAAATACAATCCAAACTATTCTTTTTCTTACCAAATATTTGGTTTAACTCACTGTCGATCTTCAGTGTCTGTCCCAAATATCTGTGCTTAATTAATAATTCAATAAACTGTCCATCCAACCTCATGGCATAATTTGGGGAATTGCCATTTCATATCCATTTGGTTTTTCCCTAATGGATTGTTGGGTTCAACTCTTTTGAATAATCATGGATCTCATTAGGGGGGATTATACAATATTCTAAAGTTTGATGCAAGAACCCAGTACTATTTGCAAATAGAACAAGACAGAGAAACTCACCATCTACTATGAATCTTTACCCTCAGAACTTAAACACAATATCCTTCAGAGTCTTAGTCAATAGTTTGTGAGAATGTTTGTAAACCTGAGTGAAGCTGTTCTAATCTGTAGCTTAAAATATGATCTTGGGGGAGAGGGGACAGAGTCAAGATGGCAGTTTAGTAGCAGGAAAAGCTGAAACTACTATGAGAATCTTTCCAAACTAATCTTTAAAAAGCACCTCAAGGGGGCAGCTAGGTGGCTCAGTGGATTGAGAGCCAGGCCTAGAGACTAGAGGTCCTAGGTTCAAATATGGCCTCAGACACTTCCTAGTTAAGTGACCCTGGGCAAGTCACTTAACCCCCACTGCCTAGCCCTTACCACTCTTCTGCCTTGGAACCAATGCCCAGGATTGATTCCAAGATGGAAGGTAAGGATTTAAAAAAAAGCACCTCAAAATGACAGGAGTCAAAAACTAACCACAAGAGAGAGATAGTGGGCTCTTCTGCAGAAAGCAACATGAAGGGTAGGCAGAGAGAGTCTATTTTCACAGGATAAGGGGGAACCAGAAGTAAAACTGTAGACTTTTAGCAAAACACAGAGGAGTGCTGGCTTATCATCCTTCAACTACCACACAAAGTTCTGAGCTTAGGTATAGGCCAACTTCAGGATCCCAGAACCCTTCTTACACTCATAGAGAACCTCACACTCCATATCCACCCTGTGAAGTTCTGAGCCCTGGTACCAGCCCACAGTGAGGCCCAGAAGTTTGTAGCTGTTGGCCCTTTCAAGCCTGCCCTGTGGGTGAGGCCCTATTCCCAGGGCAAAATAGCTCAGAGTGCTGAATCCTGCAAGCTATTGTTAATGACTTCAGGAGATATGAAGAAACAATAAAAACAAAATCAAAAGAATGAAAAAATAGAAGAAAATAGGAAATATCTCATTGAAAAAAACACCTCACCTGGAAAATAGATCCAGGAGAGACAATTTAAGTATTATTGGACTACCTGAAAGTCATGGTCAAAAAAAAAAGCTTAGACATCATATTACAAGAAATTATGAAAGAAAACTGCTCTGATATTTTTGAACAAGATGGTATAAAAGAAATGGAAAGAATCCACAGATCACTTCCTGCAATAAATCCCCCAAATAAACACTCCCAGGAATGTTATAGCAAGTTCAAGAGGTCCCAGGCCTAAGAGAAAATACTGCAAGCAGTCAGAAAGAAACAATTCAAATATCATGGAGCCCCACTCAGGATTACACAGGATCTGGCAGCTACCACACTAAAGGATCAGAAGGTCTGGAATATGATATTCCAGAAGGCAAGGGTACTGGGTTTATAACTAAGAACCACCTAAACATTCAGAAGAAAATATGGCCATTTAATAAAATAGAAGATTTTGAAACATTCCTAAAGAACAGACCAGACTTAAATAGAAATTTTGACATCCAACTACAAAATTCAGGAGAAGCATAAAAAGGTAAATAAGAAAGAGAAAAAAATTGACTTAAAAAAATCACTTACCTTTCATCTTAGAATCAATACTGTATATTGGTTCTAAGGCAGAAGAGTGATAAGGGCTAGGCAATGGTGTGAAAGGCCAATCAGAGTCACCTAAGCCATCCCCTTATCAGATTCCTGGAGCTGTTGGATAGCTTTCAATACAATGGGGGTTAAGTGATTTGTCTAGGGTCATATCGCTAGGAAGAGTCTAAGGTCAGATTTGAACCTAGGATCTCCCATCTCCAGGCCTGGCTCTCCATCCTCTAAGTCACCCAGCTGCCTCCTAAAAATTTAATTTTTTAAAATAAAATTTAATTTAATTTAAATCTAAATAAAGAAAAAAATTTAAGGACCTTGATAAGGTCAAATCATTTGTATTACTATATGGAAAGATGATACTTATAACTCTTAAATTTATTTTACTATTATCAGAGTAGTTAGAAGAAGTATACATAGAGTGTGTGGGAGCAAGCAGTTTAGGGTGATATAAAAATTAAGGGGTGAAAAAGAGTATTGCACTAAGAGAAACAGGAAAAGAAAAGTAAAATGGGGTAAATTATATCACATAAAGTGGTATGGTGGGGAGACAGTGAAGGGGAGGATGAGGGTGGTGACAAGCAATACTTTAAACTTACTCTCATTGGAATTGGCTCAGAGAGGGAAGAACAGCGAGATTCACTGAGGTATAGAATCCTATTTTACCCTATTTGGAAGGAGGGGAATAAGAAGGGTGGTGATGGGGGAGTAATATAAGGGAGGGAAGTAATATAAGGGAGTGATTAAAAGCAAAACACTGGTGTGAAGGTACAGAGTGAAAGAAGAAAAGGCAGAATTAAAAAGAAAAGAAGATGGAGGGGAATACACCGATTTTAAAAGGAGAAACTAAAGAAGCTGAAGGAGGAAATATACAGTAAAACTATACTAGCTGGGGACCTCAACTTTATCTTATTAGAACTAGATAAATCTAACCAAAAAATAAATAAGAAAGAAGTAAGGAAAGTGAATGAAATTTCAGAAGTTAGATTTAATAGATATCTGGAGACAGCTGAATAGGAATAAAAAGGAATATACCTTCTTTTCAGCTGCCCATGGTATATATACAAAAATTGACCTTGTACTAGGACATAAAAATTGCACAACAAAATGCAGAAAAGCAGAAATAATAAATGCAAGTTTTTAAGATCATAATGCAATAAAAACTATAATCAATAAGGGTTCATGGAAAGTCAGATTTAAAAAAAATTGGAAACTAAATAATCTAATCCTTCAAAATGGGTAGGTCAAAGAACAAATCATAGAAACAATCACTGATTTAATTGGAGAGAATGACAATGAGGAGACAGCATATTAAAATTTATGGGATATAGCCAAAGCAATACTCAGGGGAAAATTTATATCCTTGAACGCTTATATCAACAAAATAGAGGAAAGGAAGATCAATGAATTGCGCATACAACTAGAAAAACTAGAAAAAGAACAAATTAAAAATCCCCAATTGAAGATTAAATTTGAAATTCTAAGAATCAAAGGAGAAATTAAGTAAGACTAGAAGTTGATTCTATGGAAAAACAAATAAAATACATAGTGCATTGGTTAATTTGATTAAAAAAGTTAAGAAGAAAATCAAATTACCAGGATCAAAAATGAAAAGGTAATTTCACCTCCAAAGATAAGAAAATTAATCATTAGGAACTGTTTTATGCTATATTACAATAAATGTGATAATCTAGGTGAAATGGATGAATATTTAGAAAAATATAAATTGCCTAGATTAAAAAATAAGGAAATAGAATTCTTAAATTTTATCCCATCTCAGAAAAAAAATTGAACAAGTCATCTATGAACTTCCTAAGAAAAAATCCTCAAAACCAGATGGATTTACAACTGAATTCTATAAAATATTTAAAGAATAATTAATACCAATACTATATAAACTATTTTGTAAAATAAACAAAGAAGGAATTCTACCAAATTCTTTTTATGACACAAATATGGTGCTGATACCTAAGTCAGGAAGACCAACAACAGAAAAAGAAAATTAAAGACCAATTTCCTTAATGAACATTGATGCAAAAATTTTAAATAAAATACTAGCAAATGGACTACAACACTATGTCACAAGGTTTATTCACTAAGACCAGGTGGAATTTATACTTAGAATGCAAGGCTGGTTTATTTAATATTAGGAAAACTATCAGCATAATTGACCATATGGATAATTAAACTAACAGAAATTTCACAATTATCTCAAAAGATGTAGAAAAAAAGCCTATGATAAAATGCAACACCCATTCCTATTGAAAATAGTAGAAAACAAGAATAAAAAAGCCTATCCTTAAACATAAGTAGTATTTATTTAAAACCATCAGCAAGTATCATCTACAATGGGAATAAGTTAGAAACCTTCCCAGTAAGATCAGGAGTAAAGCAGGGAAGCCCATTATCATCACTATTATTTAATATTGTACTAGAATTGTTAGTTTTAGCAATTATAGAGAAGACAAAGAAACTGAAGGAGTTAAAGTAGGACATGAGGAAACTAAACTATGATTATTTGTGGGTGATATGATGGTATACTTAGAGAACCCTAGAAAATCAACTAAAAAACTAGTTGAAACAATGAATAACTTTAGCAAAGTTGCAGGATATAAAATAAACTCACATAAATCATCAGCATTTCTATATACTTCCAACAAACTCAGCAGCAAGAATTAGAAAGAGAAACTCCATGTGAAAATCACTCTAGACAATATAAAATACTTGGGAACCTAGTTGACAAGAAAAATGCAGGAATTGTGTGAATACATTATACACAAATAAAATTAGATCTAAACAAAAAAACATTAATTGCTCAAGGGTAGACTATCAAAATGATGAAATTTAATAATTAAAAAATTAATCAATTGCCATAGTAATCAAACTACCCCTAAACTATTTTATAGAACTAGAAAAAATAATAAAATTAATCTTGAAGAACAAAAGATCAAGAATATTAAGGGAACTAATGAAAAAATATGAAGGATGGTGCCCTAGCGGTACCACATATTAAATGATACTATAAAGTAGTAATCAGCAAAACAGTCTGGTACTGGCTAAGAAATAGAAGGATGGATCAATGGAATACATTAGGGATAAATGAACTCAACAATCTGATTAACTCAAGATCCTAGCTTTTGGGATAAGAACTTGCTATTTGACAAAAACTGTTGGAAAAATTGGAAGACAGTAAGGTAAAAATAGGTTTAGAACAATATCTTATACCCTATAACAAGATAAAATCAAAATGAGTTTATGATTTAAACATAAAAAAATGATATAAGTAATTTAGGGGAAAATAGTCAGATTTATGGAAAAGGGAAGAATTTATGACCAAAAAAGAGATAGACAACATTACAAAATGTAAAATGAATAACTTTGATTATATTAAATTTAAAAGTTTTTGTTCAAATAACACCAATGCAATCATGATAAGGAGAAACAACAAACTGGGAAAATTTTTTTATAATGTTTCTTTGATAAAGGTATCATTTCTCAAATATATAAAGAACTTTTATATAGTCAAATTTATAAGTAATTCCCCAATTGACATATAGTCAAAGGATATGAATAGGCAATTTTCAGATGAAGAAATCAAAGCTATCAATAATCATATGAAAAAAAATATTCTAAATCACTCTTGATCAAAGAAATGCAAATTAAAACAACTGAATTACCAGCTCCCATCTATCAGTTTGGCCAATATGACAGTAAAGGAAAATGGTAAATGTTGGAGGGATATGGCCAAGTTGGGAACACTAATGCATTCCTAATGGAATTGTGAACTGAACCAACCATTTTGGGGGGCAATTTTGAATTATGCCCAAAGAGCTTTAAAAGACTTTGTTGATCCAGGAATACCACTACTAGGTCTGTATCACAATGAGATTTTTAAAAATGGGAAAAGGACATGTTTGTACAAAAATATTTATAGCTGCTTTTTTTCCTGGGGGTGGTGGTGGGGGCAAAGAATTGGAAACTAAAGAGATGTCCATCAATTATTGTCCATATCAAATATGACTTAACAAATTGTGTTGATGAATAGGATGATTTCAGAAAGGGCTGGAAAGACCTATGTAAACTGATGCATAGTGAAATAAGCAGAACCAGGAAAACATTGTACACAGTAACAACAATATTAATGATCAAATGTGATAGATTTTGTTACAAACAGCAATGCAATGATTCAGAACAATTCTGAGGGACTTATGAAAAAGAATGTTATCCACGTCCAGAGAAAGAACTGTTGGAGTAAGAGTGCAGATGAAAGCACATGATTTTTCACTTATTTATTTGGGTATATGTTTTGGGGTTAGAAGAGTGGTAAGGGTTAGGCAATGGGGGTCAAGTGACTTGCCTAGGGACACACAGCTGGGAAGTGTCTGAGGCCAGACTTGAACCTAGGACCTCCCGTCTCTAGGCCTGGCTCTCAATCCACTGAGCTACCCAGCTGCCCCAAATTTAATCACTTTTAGATTTTAAGGTTGGTCTTAGCTCTCATTAAAATAAAAGGAAAGAGGATGTGAAGAGGCACACACCTTCCCCAATTCTTCCTTCCTAGTTCATGCATTCTTGTGACATTCTAATTGGTTTAAATACTTGAGCTGAAGAGGTAGGAACCAAGACAGTGGGAAAGAAAATAGATACCTCCTGAAATTTGGGACAAAAAGACCTATAAAGTCCCCATCCTTTTTCTCTATAGTTGTGGCATACAAACAGGATTCGATCAAATTATTTCATTGTACAAAATTACTAGTGTAAGAGATTTGTCCAAGTTCATTTGCTGACCTCCTCTAAAAAGAGGCTAATTAATGAGGCATTAAATTGGTTATACAATTCAACCACACCAAGTGGTTTTCTTTTTATGAGATGTAAATTAATCCCTTGAGTGAACCAGAAGTAATAATGTGATATGATGAAGAATGACAGTCAAGATATCAGAGTTAATAACAATAGCTAGCATTGGTAGCAATTGAAGGGCAGCTTGGTGACACAGTGGATAGAGAGCCAGGCCTGGAGTCAGGAAGAATAATCTTCCTGAGTTCAAATCTAGCCTCAGACATACCCTGGCTGTATGACTCAGACCAAATCACTTAATCCTGGTTGCCTCAATTCCTCATCTGTAAAATGTACTGGAAAAGGAAATGGCATACCACTCCAGTATCTTTGCCAAGAAAATCCTAAATGGAGTCATGGAGAATCATACTCAACTGAAAATGACTGAACAATAAAAGAGTAATTAAAGGTTTACAAACTGCTTTGCAATATTATTTTATTTTATCCTCACAAAGACCCTAGGAGATAGTCAGTAAACAGGTATTAAGCTCCTACTGTGTGCCAGGCACTGGGCTAAGTACTAAAGATACAAAGACAAAGGGCAGCCCTTGTTCTCAGAGAGGTAACAAGGGAATATGAGAGACAACATTTTATGTACAAACAAGCTATGTACAGGGTAAATTGGAAATAATCAACAAAGAATTAAGGAGGAATTGGAAATTGTTCCTTGTAAGGGGCAGGATTTTATCTAGAACATGAAGGAAATTAAAGAAGCCATGAGGCAGAGTGGAGGAGGAAGAGGTGGGGGCACAGGGGAAAAACATCAGGAGTCTGGAGATGGAGGGTCTCTTTTGAGGAACATCCATGAGACCAGCATCCCTAGACCACAGAGTATGTGCTGAGGGGTGGAGAGTTTAAGAAGACTTGAAAGGTGATGGAGGGGAGGTGACAAAGAGCATGGAAAGCCAAACAGATGTAAGAGAGAAGCACATGGGCAGAGCTAAAAGGCTAGTCAGCCTGATCTCACATGGCAAGTATGGGGATAAAGCCTAGAATAAAAACTTAACCTATCTATTGAAACTATTGAAAAGGAAAAAAAAACTAGAAGACACTTTTGGGGTTAAAAAATATCAGAACAAAAAAATGACAACACAGACAATGAAGAGATTTCTTTCTGAAAGTACTCCAAGAGATAAAGATGAAAATGAAATTAAACAGGAGAAGTCATGTTAGAGAAATAGTCCTGAAACACTATGGACTTAAACTCCAATGCCAACTCCATTCCAGTGAATCAATTTTTTTGTGGGTCTAAAATAATAATAATAATCACTGATATTTGTATAGTGCTTACTTTGTGTACCAGGCATTGTGCTAAGCACTTTACAATTGTAAAAAGGAATTCTTTATTCTTTTTCTCCAATTTAATGGGGCACCTGGAGATCCTCTTACCATAGAGATGTGTAGGGATTAACCAGCCCACAGTGACAGGAAGTAGAAACCATAGAAACAGGAAGGAGGAACCATAAAGAAAGGAAGTGAGTTAGAAAGGAGGCTATAAAAGGTGCCCAGCATCAGTTGATTGGTCTGTCAGTTTCTGACAATTGGGGGGGGAGTCAGTTGCTGACAGTTATGGTTGGCAGTTGCTGACAGGGCTGGCAGTTGCAGGAAAGTTGACTGCTGGGCATGAGTTGGTCATTGGGGGTTGGTTGCTGGTGGTGTGGGTTGATGATTAGTTGGTGGTTGGCTGGAATATAAAGGTGGGCTTGAGATTACTGAGAGAGCTTTTGGCTTTAGCCTTTAGAGGGCTTTTTGCCTTTTGAGTTTTTGGCTTTTGGTTTGAGCTATTAGGTTTTTCCCCCATCCTTGAACTTTTTGAAAGGTGGCTGGTCTTCATTGACAGACCTAATTGAGGTAGAATTAAACAATGATTGGGCTGGATTGGGTTGGAATTTTGTGGGGTGGTTGTTATTAGCAGTAGTTATAGGCAGTTATAGGTAAATATAGGCAGTTTTAGATAGTAATTATAGGCAGTTATAGTTATAGGATAACTAGTATAGACATTAGGAAAACTTCTTTTTCTACCTCTTTCTTATATTTCCCTCCTTTACTATGTTCTTTTATATATATACTCTCACACACATATATATTTTATTATATTTATGTATAATATATTTATTGAAATGTTCTGGGGTTTTTCTCTTCCTCTATTGTCTCATAATCTCTAGAACTCTGTAAAATTTTCTTATCTCTATTTTAATTAAACTAAATTGTTAACTGTTAAAAGCTACTAGAAGTTTTCTCTGGCTTAAAGGGATAATATTAATTTACATTCTCATTAAAACTTAAATTATTAAAAGCTGCTCTTATCTTGTCAAAGCTCCTATTTTAACCCTTACACAATGATTATCTTACTTGATCCTCACAATAATTCTGGGAGGTAGATGCTATTGTTAACCCCATTTTACAGATGAGGAAACTGAGGTAGAAGTGAAGTGATCAGAGAAAGTGTCTGAAATCAAATTTGCACTCTTCTTGAGTTCAGGCCTGGTGCTCTATCCACTGCTCCACCTAGGCACAGAAGATAGAGTAGAATGTGTGATATTTCTAAATCAAATGAATGGTAAATAAGAGGGAGAGAGGCAATAGGAGAATGGAGAAGGTAGTAAAAGGCAGTATTTTATCAAGGAGAAAGAAAGGGGAAAATTCTTATGTAGTAGTTGGACAGTGTACTATCCCTTTTATGGGTGTAATAGAAGATGGGGACCTGCAGGGATTTGGTGCTAGGAGAGAACATTACCTCTAAAAAACAGGTGAACCTACACAGACATTATTCTGCCTCAGGAAAAGGAGAATCAACTATTGGGGATGACCAGTGTAGAGGGAGGACAGAGTCAGAAAATGTCATGGTATATGGGAAATGTAGCAATCACAGGGAAGGCAGGGGTAAATATTGTCCACACAGACAAAAGAAAATTTCTACCATGGGGAATATTTTTCTGCTCTTTCTCCTACAGGAGTTGATAGTTCTAAGAGTGAGGTACAAAAGAAACAAAGAGGAAAAGGGCAATATCTACAAGGCAATCATTTCAATTTTTTTTTAGGACTTAAATAGTTTCTTTGGAAGCATTAATTCCATGAGGAGCACCAAGACTTAAAAACAAATATGTACATATAAGGAATACAAATCAAAGAATTAAAGTTTAGAATAGACAGAAAAGAAAGAGAATTAATAAGATGAGGTTTTTAAAAAAACACAGAAAAAAACAAAAGGCAAAAAAATAAAAAAAAACACCAACCTACCCAACGAATTTAAACTTAAAAAATCAAAAAAGGAAAAGGAAAGGGAATTTTAATTAATTACCTGAGAGGGTAAAAGAGAGAATTGTTTACCCAGATGAAAAGGAGAAAGAAAAAGAAAAGAATAAATTCAATTAAGCTCCAAAATAGGGAAAAGGGAGAGACAAATGTGGGGAGGAACAGCAGCTTGAGAGTGATGGGAGGAAAGCTCTTTGGAATTAAATTTGCTTATGAAGAGACAAATTACTGTCTTTTCAGATGAAGAGGAACAAAAAAAAATCCTAATTCATAAAGAAGCAATGTTAGAGACAAATAGAGGAAAATAGAAACAACTATTATGGCTTTAAATATAGATTAAATAATTTAAGAAAACATAAGTGAGAGACAGATTGGATAAGAAAATGAAACGTTGCAATTTGTTGTTTTGGGGAAAGATATCTAAAAAGCAAAGGGCAAACCAAAATTTGTTTTTCATCATGTAAATTAAAAAAAGGTGGCAGTCATATAAAGCAGAAACAAAAAACATAGAAACAAAATAAAAATATAAAAAAACCCTAAGTTTATAATATAAAGAAACAAGGAAATTATATTAAGCTGAAAGGAATCACAATCAACAAGCCAATATTAATATTGAACTTATATGATCCAAATGCCTTAGCATCTAGATTCATAAAGGAAAAATTAAGAAGACATAGCAGCAGTAGAAGACTTTAATGCTGTCTCAAATTTTGACATATTTAACAGAAAGATAAAAGAGAAAATATAGATGAACAAATTTCTAGAGAATCTAGAGATATAGTTGTGATGTCTTCCAAACTGGAAATGCAAGAGAATATGCATATTTTTCAGCATCACACAGAATATTCACAAAAATTAACTATGTATCATGGTAAAAAGATATTGAAAATAAATGTAGAGATAGAAATGCCAAATATATACCTAAAGAAAAGCAAAACTCTTAGTCCTGATGGATTCATGAGAAAACACTTATCAAATTTTAAAAGAACAATTAATACCAATAATACACAAGGTATTCTTGGAAGTAGAGAAAAAAAGCATTTCACTAGACTCCCTTTATGAGACAAATATAGTCCTAACATCTAAACCCAGAATGGATAAACCAAAGAGGATCTTTGGATAAATATATCATTGAATATCTGAACTGATAAATTCAAACATTATCTGTTATCAAGAAGTAAATAAGGTAATCTGAGTGGGTCAAAGAACGCAATTTGGGTGTGAGGAAGGATAAAGGGGATATAGGGAGATTATAAGGTGACTGGAGGAGGAATGAAGGTATGGGAAGGTATATTGGAGATAAAGGAAATGGGGTATGTAGGAGAGGGCAGCTCAAACAGATTTATTCTCAGAGGCTTGAGATAGAGGATACAGGGAGGAAACCCGGCCAGTAAGAAATGTTTAGGTTTGGCTGGAGGGTTTCTCTTGTTAGTTTCTGATATCTCTTGAGGGAGGAGTCTAGAGGGCCCCTCCCTGCCAGTGAAACTGATGGCTGAAGGAAGTCTTGAGGTAGGTACTTCCTGCCAAGATGGATGCCCCCAGTTCTTTCAAGAAATAAAAGAAAAATGATTCCTTCCCCTTGAGTCCTTGTCTTAATTTTTGACACAATGGTTCACCAGAGGGTTTGAGTAGGTAACAAGGGGATTTATTAATACCAGAGAGAGAGGTTCAGGGTTTTCTAACTGCTGCTAGGGAGAAGGGTGAGGGTGGGGGATGGGTCGCGGTGAGGTTTAGACAGAGAGAGTTGGGCTCTCTCAGTCAGGAAGATTTGACTACCTTTTAGGTAAAGTCTCTATCAAATCATTAAAACTAGGGGTAACTTATTTGAGGATACTCTACTAGCCTATAGAAACTAAACCCACAATGTCTAATCACCAAGCCCTCCCTTCCACCAGGACCCAAAGGAAATTCAGGGAAGGGGAGGGATGGAGATGGGAGATCAGGGAGAGGTTCAGAGAAATGAGATAGGTCCAAATTTCCCAAGACAAAATAAGCACAGGCCAAGGCTGAAGCAAAGCCAAGCCAAAAGGCCAAAGCAAAAGCCTCCAGCCACAGCGAAAGCCAGAAGGCAAAAGCCCTGTCCATTGGAACTTCACCTCTATTTATAGCTTTAAGTTCTAACTGACTTTCTGAAGATTCTAAGATGTTTAACTGACTTTTTGTGCCCATTAGAAATTACAGAAGCAAAAAGTTTCTGTTAGCCACCTTGCATTACAGATCCTGTCAAAAAGGCTACAGCAATTCACCTAGGAAATTACTCACTAAGGTCAATTCAGATTTATACCAAGGAGACATCTGGAAAAACAAAAGATCTAGAGCATCTAGGGAAATGATGAAAATAAGTAGGCTATGAGTAATGAGTAAAATCTTTAAGATCCTTAAATCATTTTTTTGAAGATGCTAATGTGTACTGAAATGAAATGTTTACAAAATTACTAACATTATTATTAAAAGGTATTTCTCTGATTTGTGACCCTGGGCAAGTCATTTAACCCCCATTGCTTGCCCTAACCCTTACCACCTTCTGCTTTAGAATCAATAAACAGTATTGATACTAGGATGGAAGGCAAGGGTTGAAATAAAAATAAATGAAAAAATAAAATTGTTATCAATAAAGCAGAAAGAATACTACATTTGGAGTCAAATCTAGTTTGGGTTTGATATTTACCAGCTTTGTTATTCATAAACTCTATGGCCTTTGAAGTGAGGTAAACTAAGTCATTGTCCACAAAAACTGTTTTTCCCTGGGAAAAAAAAAGTAAAAAATCAGAAATGAGCTTTTTCTGTGAAGGTCAGCTCAATTAGGATCCATGAGAAAGTGACTTCCTTTACTACTTCACAGTCCAGGATAAGATATACAGGGGAAGTCCCAAAGTCCAAGTTATTGACCAAAAATAGCTTCCAGACAGATGATAAGGGTTGCTACTACTTCCCCAAGGTTATGTATCATTTATGAACATTTTCTTTGTATCTTGAACCCTATAAAACTGCATTTAATTTCAGTTTGGGGCAGCCTTCACTAGGAAGGTACGTTTATTAATCAGTAGATTAATAAATAATTATTGGTTCCATTAATTTGAACTTCTGGGTGTTATCTGAGGCACCCCACTTCACCTTGAGAACATGTCTTAGCAACTCTGAACCTCACCAAGTCTCATCTCTAAAACAGGTTTGTCAAATGGGTGTGTCAAAAGTATTTTTAGAACCCCAAGTTTGCCCCATGGGAATTTGCTTTAAGGAAGTCCCAAACTGACTCTGTTTTAAACTGAACAATGAACAACCAAGCATCCATTAAGTGTCCTGAATAGGAGTGATAGAAATGTTCAAATTCTCAACCATTCTTTTTGTCTTAGAAGTTTCCCCCATTTTACCAGAGATTCATTCCCAGGAAGACCAGCACCTGGCTGGAACAACCTTTTTGTATCCATTGTAGGCAGGCCACTCCCTGATACCCCAGCTTCTGACTACAGTCTCTTTTCCAAGCCTGCTTGAAAACAGTCAATGTATGTTTTTCGTCCTTAATTCCCCAAAAGGTATACAAGACCCCTATATTCTATTGTTCTTTGGAGAATCATCTTTGGTGGTGCATTCTCCCAGAGACTCTGTTCCCAGAGTCCCATAGCTTTGGCTCCATGTGGTGGCTGAATGTTGAGCACTGTCTCTTATGCTGATTAAAGATTTGGTCTTTCTGACTACTTAAGTGGTTCTGTGTTTTTCCAAGCTGACAGATTAAAGAGGAAAATAAATGGTTTAGGACAGATAATTTCTAAGGTACTTTTCAGATCTCAAACCTAAGAACTTAATTATAGCACCAAGGAAGTATTTTACATCACCTCCCTTCCTCTGTAAATTTATGCTAAATTGAAAAGAACAACTCCCTCACCCTTGTACTGATATGCAAAAATAGCAGAGACATATTTGTGCCCAGACAAATATACATACGTATCCTGTGTGAGACTCTGGTCAGAGATTGGAATGCCAATGTAAACATGCCTGGGCAGTGGCTTCCCATCAACACTACTACAAAACACTTGAGAATGGGCATTTGGCACCTTCCTCTCTATCAGAGGAAGAGGGCATGGGGTGTGAAACATTCCTCATATTGTCAAATTCCATGAAAGTGTGGGTTAGTTTTTCTGAAGTGCTTTTCTCCTCCTTACCTCCTTTTATTTTTACAAGAAATGGCTCCCTGAGTAGGAGAGGGAGAAGGAAGATATTTAGACAAGGTTTTATCTCTGAAGCATCATCTCTAGATACAAGAACCCAAAATATATTGATGAAAATTAAAGAATAACAAAATCTAACCAACCACAACAAAAACAAAAGAATGCACATTTGTCAGTGATTGCTGAGACTTAAGCTAAGAAACCTAACTGCAAAGATGGATCTAGGAGGATTGGAATTAGTCCTCTTCCCTACTGTATTGTTTTGTTTTTTAACCCTTACTTTCTTAGGCAAATGGGGTTAAGTGACTTGTCCAGGGTCCCAGTTCTAGAAAGTTCTCCCTACCATTTTGAAAGGCATTATTTGAGAGCAGAGAGAAGAACTTAATAGAGAATCTAATTAATTTGGAAATATTGGAAGGGAGCTTGTCTGAGGCTCCATAAAATTTTACATGCTCTTAAACATAATCTTTTCTTCTTTTATGTTCCCATATTTATTTGTAGCTCTTTGGTAGCCCTTAAATTTTGTGATACTCTTAATGTAAATAAACATACATATTAAAAGTTATTAAGTATTTTTATTATGTTATATATTATACATATATTAACTCTTCTACAATATTACAAACTCCTGGAGGGAAGTCATAATAGTAAGTGCTCAAGCACATAATTTAAGAGGAAGACAATTTGCAAATAAATGCTAGTTGGAAAGGAAACAGAGGAGAAGGGGTGATGAGACAGTGGGAGAAGTGAAAATGAGAATGAAGCCACTAAAATCACCAACTTTCCTTTTTATTTTTTTCCCCTTCCCTTCAAAATACTTTCGGTCTTTAATTTGGGGATGCAGCAGAGATAAAGAAAATAGCAGAGCCAAGCAGCCCAGCAGTCCTATTGTCCACAGAGAATGAACTGACTGATATTTGAGGGTGTGGGTGCTGCTGGAATGGTTGCCCAAGATGCTGTGTTGGAAAGGCTGCAGTAACTGAGAGTTAACAATAGCGAGCTACCTCCTGGATCGGGTACCATTGGGAGACACTGGTACAGAGACAGATCCCTGGGCTCCAGGATTGACAGCTTTGAAAGCTTTTTCAGCTGGTGAGACTCTCTCACACCTCTTTGCACTGTTTGAGATCCTGTGATCCCTAAAATGTGTCCTAGGCTTGGAACTCCTACCTCGAAGCCTTTTGCTACTTGGGGAAAGCAGGGAAGTAGTCCTGATTTGGGAAGTAGAGAGTTTTCCTCTTATTTTTATTCTGTACCATGACATGTGTGTAGTTACAGGATGCACTGCCTCTGTTTTATAAACTAAAGAAGTTTATAATGTTTTATAAATTATAGAAGTCAGTGAGACTGAAGAAATCTTCCTAGATATGGAGTTGAGAGGGAGCCACAGAGAAAGTCACGCGTGGAAATTTCCATCATCTTAACATTCATTTCTTTATCCCTCAGCTAATTTTTCAATCTGCTTGCAAACTCTAGGTCCTCAAGGAAAAAAAGTAGGAAAGTAGTAAGAAATATATAATGTTTTTCAAAAGGATCACATTGCTCCTTAAAAACCTGGGAAGGTGCTAATATTACCCCCCTTTCACAGATAAAGAAATAGGCAGACAGGTTAAGTGACTTGCCCATGATCATATAGCTAATAAATGTTTGGAGCCAGATTTGCACTTGGGTCTTCCTAAAACCTCCAAATTGTAAAACTCAATGATGTACAAAAAATAAAACAGCATAATTACTCGTGTTCTTGACAGTAGAATAAATTCTTCTCTTATCTCCACCCCCAGGAAGTCACAGAGATTTTGCAGATACTGGGGAAAATGAAATATATATTTTTTTCTTTCGGAAATGCTGATCCTTACCTTCTTTACACTGTGGAATGCCAGGAATCCAGTTGTCATCAGCATCACAGGAAATCATTTCCTTGCCTATCATGTAAAATCCAGGATTGCATTCCAAGATTACAGTTTCTTTATATGTATAAGATGGTCTTCTTAGAGACTGAATGTGTCCATCTGGGAGAAGTGGAGTTTCACAACGGACAACTGAAAATTAAATGAATCATTTTACATTGAAGTGGAGAATGTATTGAAAAAAAAGTTTTAAGACTGAAAAGAACCCCTTGAAAACAATTATTTTTTTGTCTATTAAAAGTAAACTCTTTAAAGTTATCTTTTCATTTTGCACCTTTTTTGTTTTTATCATATTATAACATAAGGGTTATTGCAGTATTCGGACAAAAATGAACTACCCAAAATATTTTCAGACCTGCCCATTCAATTGTAATGTAAACAAAGGACAAAAAATAATTAAAAAAAAGCTTAGTTGCCTCATAAATATACAGGGGATATGGGGAATTGGGATTGTAGGTAGAAGACATTTAAATTTTTTTCTACAAGTTATTAATAAACAAGGGAAAGTCAAGCTATAGACAAGTATTGATAGCATAATGTGGTGGAAATTTGTAAAAACATGCACCCAGGCTCTAACTATATAAAAAGAATGACAAGATGTGATTATTACAGATGAAGCAGAAATGAGAAGAAACATTGTAACTAATATTTTATTATGTTAAAATTATGTTTTTATCTGTTTAGTCATTTGTAAAATGGTTTATGGTTTTTATCTTGTACAAAAACCAAAATGAATGATTATTTAAGTTTACTATATACCAAGTGTGACGCTAAAGATTAAAGAATACAAATGGAAAAAGGAGACAATTCTGTCCTCAGCTCTAATGGGGAGAAAACACATACATGTACACAAACACACACACAAACATGGTGTGTTTATATTCTATAATATATAATATAGACATATATGTATATAACCTTTTATTATAAATATATAATATATGCTCATTATCAATTGATCTTTATCTATCCATCTCTCTGTCTATTGATCAGTCCACCTTTCCATTTATTTGTCTCTCTAATCCTACTCTATTTCTCTTTCTCTCCTCTATTGATTAGTCTGTCCATTTATATATCTCTATCCATCTCTCTCTCTCTCTCTCTTTCTCTGAGAATGGTGGCAAGGAAAAGAATGACCAGGCAATCAATTACCACACTCTTTCTAGAAGCAATGCTAGGGTTTATTTAATTACGGTTCTCATTGCAAAAGATGGGATATGTGGTGGGGGTAAAGGTGATCATGGTGGTGAAGGGCCTAGTGAAGAGGAATGAATGAATGAATGAATGAATGAATGAATGAATGAATGAATGAAAAAGAATCTATTAAGTGCTTACTATGCACTAAGTGTTATAATAAAGTCTGGGGACACCAATACCAAAGCAAAGATGTCCCTTGCCTCTAAGAAGGCCCAGCTGAAGGCCACTAGGTGGTAGAGCCATAGACTTGGAGTCACATAGACCTGAGCTCCAATTTCGTCCCTATCTCATACTTGCTGTGTGATCTTGGGGGCTAGTAACTTAGCTTCTGTTTGCTTCAGTTTCTTCATTGATAATTAATAATAGCACTATCTTCCCATAATCGTGATGAGGATTAAATGAGACAATAGTTGTAAAGTGCTTTACAAACCTTAAAATGCTAGCCACTATTATATTCTAAACTACATGTACAGAAGATGGGCCCCTTGGCCCAGAAAGTTACAGCGATGCTGAGTTTGGTTATAGAGTAGTAAGTAGAATGACAAAATCTCTACAAAAAGAGTTGATTTGATCCTAGCAAGTGGTTCTAGAAATAGAGGCGAGAGAAAAGAAAGAAAGCAATGATTTTCTGAGAGGGCAAGGCCCCAGGGCACTAGTTCCTCAAGGGCATGGCTGGTTGCTGTGGAGCTCAGGGAGGGTGAGTATTCCTCCCAGGAATGTCCTCTCTAGTCTTTGGAATGTAGAGCAGACAGAAGGGCAGAAGATGAAGGATAACATGAGCCAAGTCAAGGACTTTCTAAAACTTAAGAAGGCTACATTATACAACATACCAGGGTCTACCATTCCAGCATCTTGAGCTAAAAAAAAAAATAATAAGATTGGTCTGGTAGAACCTGTCCATAATCACACTACAGTGCCTTTTAATTGATCTTTGGTTTTCCCTTATAAATTTATATAAATCCTCTTATTCAAAAAATACATTCCGGATTCTGAAACTCAAAGTAAACCTTATTGGCTTCATGTGCAGGTATCATCTTTTTAAAAATAGAGACATGTGCCCTTCTCTTTTGTTCTCTGGGATTTTCCGTAATTACTATAAAAATGTTCAGCAATGATAGGACCATAGATCCCTACTCATAGGTCCCTAGAAGGGACCTTAGAGATGCTCTTTTCTCATCCTCTTATTTTACTTGTAAGGAAATGGATATCTAGGATACTAAGTAAATGGCCTAAAGTCTCACAAATACTAAGCCTCAGAGGCAGGACTGGAACTGAAGTTCTCTTTAGCTCTGGAACCTGGGCTCTTCCCACAATACCACAGAGAGCCACAAACTTTTTGGTAGCCTGGGATGTAATTCATCTGGGCCTGATGGCTTAAACTCATTGAGGCCAGGTGGGTTCCATCTTTCTATCTCCACTTTTATCTTAGGCCGTAATTCCTTCTCAGCCCTTTTTATTCTCTTTTCCAAATCCCGGTAAAGAAAACAGAAGCAAAATATAAATCATCATCTATTGATGATGATAATTGTAACGCAGAGACTAGCACATAGTAAGTCCTATGTAAATTTTAGTCATTATTATTATTACCTACTATCACTGTCCTGTCTGGCCTGAGGAACTATGCTGTGAGGATAGCTCTGATGCTCTTATTTTCCTATTAATGTTAAAAAAAAATCCAGGGGGCAGCTGGGTAGCTCAGTGGAGTGAGAGTCAGGCCTAGAGACAGGAGGTCCTAGGTTCAAACCCCGCCTCAGCCACTTCCCAGCTGTGTGACCCTGGGCAAGTCACTTGACCCCCATTGCCCACCCTTACCAATCTTCCACCTATGAGACAATACACCGAAGTACAAGGGTTTAAAAAAAAAATCCCTTTTGTTTTCCTTAGCATTCACCACCAGCTTTGGCTCATTCTGAGCTTAGCACTCTTGGAACTATTCATATAAGGTTGTGATATTTTTATAGGCCCATTACACTTTCTTGGTATTCATTCTCCATTATTTACTTTTGTTTCTTTCATATACCTTTTGTTATTTAAAAAATATTTTATCACTGTTTTCTATCAATAGAACACAGTCTCTTCAGGACATTTCAGACATTCCTGAAATTTAGCCCTTCATTACTGCAGAAAAAAATTTAAATGAAGCAAAAACAACCAATACAGTGACTGGGTATGACTACCATACCTGTCTTGGGAAAAAATCTAAGTTAGTCAATGAATTCACTATACATTCTCACTCGTCTCTCTCCTATTTCTTCCTCAGCAGAATGAATTCTTTCATAGTCTTTAGAATTTTTCTTTCTTTATTGATTTTCATCTTAATACTCTTCATGATCTACCTAGTCTTGTTTTTAGCCTTTCTTCATGAACTTTTAATTTCTCAATTGTGGGGTGGGGGGAGTAGTAAGAGAGACAAATTCTTAAAACATCTTAATTTAATTTTAATAACTAAATTTAATAATAACAATATGTAAATCTAGACTTTGCTCATGAGTATAACTCCTTATGCCATACTACTCTCTCCCACCCCCAACCTATTTTCTTTTTTTTATATTGTTCTTTTTAAATAAGACATATTCTATTCTTGGCCAATCAATGAACCTTAATTTACCAAATCTTAGTGATATCTTGTTATTTGATTTTCTCTCTATATGTTAGGATTGCCATTTCATTTTAATACCATTATTTTGTTCATTTGTATAGGAACGTTTGAGGGCATACACTTTATTTCTGGTTTCCTTCTTTGTTTCCAGTGCATTTCTAGGCCTCTTTACTGCTATTCATCCTCCCATTCTTTAGCATTTGGACTAATGCTGTAAGTTTCCATCCTTCTCCTCCTTTTTTAATCTAAAACCTTCTTGAGCAGCTTTGTAAGACTTCAGGTAAATATATATTTTACTAGCCCTTATTATATGTGCTTCATCCCATATCCTACATTAAAGCAATGGTCCAAAAATCCAAATACTGTTCCCAATGACTATCTTCTTAACTAGTTGTTCATCTCCCAAATCTACCTTTCTTTTTTGAAGTTCTTATCTTTAGGTGCCAGCACTGAGAAAAAAATACCCATGGCCCTAAGGTCTTTGGTTTCTTGCCTAAGGCTTCATTCTTTATAGTAATACTCTCTAGGTTCCTTTTGACATAATAATTTATCTCCATGTGAATCATCAAAAAAGGGTAGTGGTTGTGAGGTTAAACAAGTTTCTGGAGATTTTCCATCAGGTTCTAGTTATAGGTTCTAGAAGGACAAAGGACCTTTCTATGGTTAATGTTAAGTTGACAAAAACCTGATTATATGCTATCCTTACTTGTATCATTCGCTTTGAACTTCAGCAGATATATCTTTCCCTTGATACTACCTATGGATTCATAGCATGCTACTTTGAAGTATAAAAAGTTGCTTCTTCTGGAGTTTCCACTTTTCCTTTTTATAGGAAAAATTGTATACCTGTAACTAATCTTCAAGAATTCAGTGGTCCTTCTCTTTTCTTCTCTGTCTCATATTTTTCTACACTCCAATCTTCTAACTAAAATCAGGGTTCCTGCTGCCTCTTCAGATTCCGTTTTTTCCTTTGTTTTCTACCTGTAAGCTCTTTGGTTCTTTCAATGAATAAGTCAATAAATTCCATTTAGCAAATGATTATTTAGTGCCCTCTATGTACAGACTTGGAGAGTGGAAATGTTTTCTTCTAACCCTTTCCCCTTTTATTAGGTGGGAGACCAACCTATATGTTGTACATACACAGCAATTATTCAACATTAGCAATATCACTCTCTGAAAAACAGTGTAAAATTCTTCTTGCCCTATTAGGTGACTCAGTGGAGAGCTGAGCCTGGAGATGGAAGGTCCTGGGTTCACATCTGACCTCAGATACTTCCTAGCTGTGTGACCCTGAGCAAATCATCCAACCCCAATTAGGAATGTTGTGAGGAGGATTACTTAATTATTTTTTAGGAGACCTAGCAGGAAGGGCTTGAGAATTCCAAATGGAATGGGGAAGCAGGAAGTGTGGCCTCTCTCTTTGAGACAGACTCCAAAGTGGTTGGGACAAATTGTATCTGACCCTGGGGGACCTCAGAGGAAGTGGAGTTTGTACCCTGATTCCCTGGGGTCCTGAAGGAAGACCGTCATCTACTTGTGGGAGATTTTGGTAGAGACTATTAATCCCAACCTGAGTTGCAGGTTAACTTGGGCTGGGTTAGCTCCCAGAATCTACCCACCCGAAAGAGTCCAGCTAGTGGTCCTGGAAGAGCTGCAACATCGCTGGAGTGAGTCTGGACTCTGCTGTGAGGATACCCACTTCAGGCTTGTGATTCTCTGGGCTCTGTCTTGCTTTAGGTCTCAGTTCAGTGTAGGTAAGTCCCTTCCCTGACCCTGTGGTTTGCCCTTAGTCTGGAAGTGTAGAAACCCCTATTTCCATCCTTTAGACCAAAGTTCCCTTAATTAAATTTGTTAAAAACTCTTGTCATTTGCTTGTTAGTTTCCACAGGCCCTTGTCTAGATGGTGCAGGGTGACAGGCCTAAGTGTCACTTCTGTTAATAGACATTTTCCTTAGCAGTTAAACCCAGTCTCCCTAACTTGTTAAGTCCCATCTTTTGTCATTCCTGTCTCCTACACACCCTTCTGGACCCACATATAATATTTATGTTATCTCCCTGGTTTTCCCCATAAGAGGAGAAAGGTTTGCCTTTATGGCTTTCAGAATCTAAAATACAGAAATGCGTGATATATAGAGAGAGAGCTATCAGTACCTTCTTATATAATGCTAATATCTTCCCTTCTAAGGTTACCTTATATCCAAGGGCCAGAATTAAGGCTCTCAATATTGATTTAAAGAAAAATAAGGGGATCAAATTTAGAAAACATAATGAAGATTTTCTTCAAAGACATAGAGGCTTTGAAAGACAAAATGACAGGTATGAAATTAAAAAAATATAGAAGTGGAAGAAAAGTTGGCAGAAGAGAAGCAAAACCAAAAGTAATTTTAGAACACATGACTTCTATTACAAGACCTTGAAGATAAAATATACTGAGACAACTAAAGTATAATAATCTTCCTAGAAATAACAAAACCTGAATATCTATTGCAGGAATCCAAATAAAATAACAAGTCTTAACTTATCTACTTCCTAATATCTTATATGTACATTTCATCTACTCTGTGAGAAGGTAAACTCCTTAATAGGGACCATTTTATTTTGTTTTTTGTCTCCCCAATACCTAGCAGAGTCTGACAGATAATGGGCTCTTAGTAAATATCATTTGAATCTATATATATAGGCGATATGAACTGATATGAACTCAGCTAGCAGAAGGTAGGACTGATGATAACCCATTGATACAAGTATATTTAAAGAAAAGGGATTCACAAAGAGAAATATATAAAACTATCTGTAATGTGTCTTCAAATATTTATAGGTGATCTTAAGAAGTATAGAAGCAGTAGTATTAACTTTTGAAAAAATAATGAACATTTTCATTCATTTTCTATGAATGTCTAAGAATCAGTATTTTTCCAGTTTTCTTTTTATGTACATATAAATCAGTAAGACAAATCCATAAAAATGAGTCACCTTTGCATGTAGGGGCAGGGTCACTCCATATTCCATCTTTCATATTCTCTGTAGTACAATGTATAACTTCATTTCCAATAAGGGAATATGTTGCATCACATCTGTATCTCACCACTGATCCATAAGTAAAAAAATCTTTAGTAACTCCTGTGCGTTGTCCATGGGCAGTCTCTGGAGGTGGATCACAACGAATGGCTAAAAAAACACATTCACCAGAGAAAGATAGGTCAATAGTAATTTGAATAAATTTTCAGCTTCTTCAAGATTTTTCTCCTCCGCCCTTCCCTTTCTCTTTTACTCCCCTTTTCTCACCCCTACCCAGCACCAAAGCATTACATATGTGTTATATATCTATATCTATATTTATATATCAGAAAGGCTATCTCAGAGTCAATTCCCTCCCCTGATGCATGCATGCATCCTAGGCAACCTACTTAACCTCTTGCTATTTTGAGCAAATCTCTTAGTTTATAATCATACAAATCAATAGACAATCTCATAACGAGAGAAGCAAAAATGAGGAAAATTGACTTCCGGTTAAGATGGCGGCAGAGTAAGGAGCAGCTGCTCGATCTCTCCTGACCGAACCACACAGAACCCCTCAAGGGGAAATAAAAACGAGTCCAGAGGAACGAAGGAACCCCACAACAGGGCGCAGCATTGAAGGTACACAGAATCGGGGCATTTCCACAGTTTAAAGGGGTGAAACAGTTCACACTAAAACACGAGAGGAAGAAGCCCCTCCCCCACCCCCCACACCGCACAAGCGGGTAAACAGGACTGGGGCAACCAGAAAATCACTGGCAGCCCCTGAGCCCGTACCTGTGCGCTGCAAGACAAGGGACCCCAGGTGGCTGGGACTCTCCCTGAGCGCCCACGTGGGTGAAGGCACCGCCTCCGGCAGGGACAAAGGCCCCTAAAACTTGGCCTTTTCCAAGCACTGAAGGCATCGCCTCAGGTGCGAATAAAGATCTCCAGCCCACGGACTTTCACTACCTTCTGTGGGGGTGAAGGCAGGGCCTAAGAGCAGCAGTGCAGGCAAAGGCAGTGCCCTAGGCTTGAATAACGATCTCCAGCCCAGGCTTGGACCTCCAGTGAGGACCCGGTGCAGACCTGAGCGTGGCTGTGGAAGCAGCCCCAAAGACTGCTGAAGGAACCTCGGGCAGAGGGGCAGACGCGGAACTACCAGGAGGCCTGACCCCGAGGACAAGGAGACCGGAGGCCCCCCCCCCACAAGCTTGCAAGGCCCAGGCAGACCCGGAGTGCAAAGACAAAGCGGAAAAGGGGCGGGGCTAACAATGGCCAGCAATAAGGAAATCCAGAAGAAAAAGACCATCAAGAGACACTCTGGAACACTGGACAACTTCTACACAGAGAAAATCCAGACAACAGAGGAGGGAAAACAAAAATCCAAACCTCCCCCAAAAAATGAAAGCTGGCCACAAGTTATGGAAGAGTTTAAAAATGAAATGCTGAGGAAGATGGAAGAAATCTGGCAAGAAAATAACAGTTTAAAAGGCAGAATTTCGCAATTGGAAAGTGAGACAAGACAACTGAAGACCAAAAATGACCAGATTGAAAAGGAAAACCAGTCCTTAAAGGCTAGAATCGAACATTTAGAAACCAATGATCTCTCAAGACAACAAGAACAAATAAAACAAAATCAAAAGACTGATAAAATAGAAGGAAACATGAAATATCTCAAGGAGAGAGTGACAGACCAAGAAAACCGGTCTAGAAGAGATAACTTGAGAATCATTGGTATTCCAGAAAAGGCAGAAATTAATAAAAACATGGACTCCATACTCAAAGAAATTATTCAGCAAAATTGCCCTGAAGTTCTACAACAAGAGGGCAATATAGACATTGAAAGGATCCATAGAACACCCTCTAAACTGGACCCAGAAAAGTCAACACCCAGAAATATAATAGCGAAATTGAAGAGCTTTCGAGTCAAAGAAAAAATCTTACAAGAAGCCAGAAAGAGACAATTCAAATATCAAGGAGCACCAATAAGGATCACACAGGATCTGGCAGCCTCAACACTAAAAGAACGCAAGGCTTGGAATACAATATTCAGAAAGGCAAGAGAGCTGGGCCTGCAACCGCGGATCAACTACCCAGCGAAACTAACCATATACTTTCAGGGGAAAGTATGGGCATTCAACAAAATTGAAGAATTCCAAGTTTTTGCACAAAAGAGACCAGGACTAATTGGAAAGTTTGACACTCAAACACAGATATCAAGAGAAAGATGATGAAAAGGTAAATGAGAAACAGAGGGAAAAGAAAGAAAACTCATAGTCTTTTAAGCTTGACTCTTTAAGGGCATAAATAAGATCTAAGTATCTGTATTACTAGGTGGAGAAATGCTATGTATAATTCTCTGTAGTGAACTCTATACACTATTATAATATTCACTATTATAGCAACCAGAAGAATAATGCATAGGGAGAGGACAGGATACTAAATGGTCTAAGATGACATGGGGGGTGGGAAAGAGGGGAGGAATAGTAGGAGACACCAAGAAAAATCCGAGTAAATAAGAAAAATAAGATATTCTATTACACACAAAGAGGGCATGGGAAGGGGAGGGGATAAATACTACCATAAGAAGGAGAGGAAGAGAGCATTAAGAGGTAATAATCAAACCTTACTCTCAGTATAATCAACCCGGAGAAGGAAGAGTAGCTTTATTATCCATCTGGATAAAAAACTCCATCTAACCCTACTGAGAAAGTCAGAAGGGATAAACCAAAGGGAGCAGGGGAGTGGGGAGGCCAAAAAGGGAGGGAAGAAGAAGGGGGAGGGAATTCATTCGGTCTTTAAAAAAAATAAAAATAAGGGAACAACAAGGGAGGGGACAGAAAGGGAAGTCAATCAAGGGAGGGGATAAGGGATACTGGCTGAAAGCAAACCACTGGTGTAAAAGAAAATAGTGCAATAAGAAGGAGTGGGTCTAGGGGAGGATACAAAAAATGTCAGTGAATACACAACTAACAATTGTAACTCTGAATGTGAACGGGATGAACTCACTCATAAAACGGAAGCAAATAGCAGAGTGGTTCAGAAACCAAAATCCTACCATAGGTTGTCTACAAGAAACACATATGAGGCGGGTAGACACACACAAGTTCAAGGTTAAGGGTATGAGCAAAATCTTTTGGGCATCAAATGAGAAAAAGAAGGCAGGAGTGGCTATCATGATCTCTGACAAAGCCAAAGTAAAAATAGGTATGATTAAAAAAGACAGGGAAGGTCATT
>NC_058133.1:111891108-111931189 GCF_016433145.1 Gracilinanus agilis | reverse complement strand
AAACTGGAAAAGGAGGGTATGTCCTTCAATTGGGGAATGGCTGAACAAACTGTGGTATATGCGGGTGATGGAATACTATTGTGCTAAAAGGAATAATAAACTGGAGGAGTTCCAGGCGAACTGGAGAGACCTCCGGGATCTGATGCAGAGCGAAAGGAGCAGAGCCAAAAGAACATTGTACACAGAGACTGATATACTGTGGTAAAACTGAATGTAATGGGCTTCTGTACCAGCAGCAACGCAATGACACAGGACAGCTCTGAGGGATTTATGGTAAAGATGCTACCCACATTCAGAGGAAGGACTGCAGGAGAGGAAACATATAAGAAAAGCAACTGCTTGAACGCATGGGTCGGGGCGGACATGATTGAGGGTGTGGACTCGAAACTACCACACCAATGCAACCACCAACAATTGGGAAATTGGTCTTGATCAAGGACACATGACAAAACCAGTGGAAAAGTGCGTCGGCCATGCGTGGGGGGAGTGCGGGGGGTGAAGGGGAAAATAGGAGCATGAAACATGTAACCATGTTAAAAATGATTATTAATAAATGTTAAAAAAAATGAGGAAAATTTCAAAGAGAGGCCATAATAAATTATACTACTATATATTATAATGTTATATATTATATGGTATCTGACATATTAAACTATATTATAAATTATAGGTTAATGTCATATATGATATACTATAATAACAAAAGTATGCTATTAAGGAAAATGAACATAAAAGTCCTGATAAGAAAATTTTACAGAGTTCTAGAGATTATGTGATAATAGAGGAAGGGAAACCCTCCCCCCAGAATGTTTCAAAAAAGAAACAAAACTTTGAAAAGATATGAAAATTGCAATAGGGTCAGAAATTAGGGCTCTTAATATTGAATTAAAGACAAATAATAAGGGAACAAAAGACAGAATGATAGATATGCAACTAAAAATACAGAAGTGAAAAAAAATTGGCAGAAGGGAAGCAAAAACAAAAGTAATTTTAGAACACACAAATTCAACTATAAGGCCTTGAAGATAAGATATTGAGACAACTAATGTATAATAGTCATCCTAGGAATCAAATAAACTAATTATCTACTCCAGGAAACCAAATAAGGTAACATGTCTTAAAAATTAAGCATAGAGAATGTTAATCCCTACATACTTTCAGTACTCTTTGCACATTAGCCTCTACTCTCTGTTGGGCTGGCATAAATGAGCCCACTATCTTGTGCTTTGGCATCTAGGTAAGGGTCTCTTTTTCTGCTCCAAGCACTCTACCGGTACTCCTCACCCTGACTCTCCCCAAATCTGCTGCAATAAGCATCTCCAGGAAGTATAAACTCTGCCCAGAACACTCATCTTGCCCTCCCTGACCCTGCTAGTACTGGCGGACATTGATAGAAGTCAGCTAGAGAGCTAAAGAACAGAGTGAATAGAGACAGCGTGGAGGAGGAGGGGGGGGGGGGGTGCAGCATGTATGGCTCTAGCATGCCTTAATGAAAGGAGACTGCTAGGGCTAGAGATATTCCTTTAGACACCACCTAA
Organism: Gracilinanus agilis; assembly: GCF_016433145.1. NCBI lineage: Eukaryota > Metazoa > Chordata > Mammalia > Didelphimorphia > Didelphidae > Gracilinanus > Gracilinanus agilis. The sequence goes on along the minus strand of NC_058133.1, from coordinate 111,929,651 downwards.
GGTAGTGAAAAAAGTAAATAACACAAATGTGGAGGAGGCTGACATAGCAATCCAGTCTAGTCCCTTGGGTATACTCACTATCAAAGGGGAAGTAGTTGCAAAGTAACTGACAAAAAAATATAATGGAAAAAAGGCCAAAACCACCAAAGATTTCAACATAGTAGCTATTAAAACGAGAAAGTACAATGCATAACAAAAACACTGAACGATTACAAACATTTATAAATATTACAGTTCAAAAAAAAAGTTAAACTAATGCCCAATGAAAGCATGGAACCAACAACAGGTTGTCCCCGATGGTTCAAAAAAACAAATAAAAATCTTAAGAAGTTAGAAGAGAAAATATTAGAATTTTTGTCTGGTACAGAAATAATTAGAACAATAGAAAAACTTGAAGCCATAGTGGTCTTTCCAAATAAGCAAAAGAGAGAATAAGAGATTTGAAATGCAAATATACTTAAGTGGAAAGTCTAGAAGAGAAGAAAGAGACAATAATGCTAAAAGAACACATGGTCTTTATATAAGGAAAAGCTATTGATTTTGAAGACAGGATTTGGAGAGATAATTTAGAAATCAGACATCTCCTGGAATAATATCACAAATAAACAAAAAAAATCATCTCTGAATATCATAATGTAAGAAAACTGGCTAGAACTTTTGTGTACAGAAAACAAAGTATCAGTTAATAACTGCATTCAGAAAATAAAAGAAAAACCTATGCTTCAAACTCTAAGACACACAGTGCTTGCTTGAATTTAGCATTCCCAATGAGGAACAATATTTAATCAAGCATTCAGTAGAAAGGCTTCCAAATATAAAGGAAATGAAGTTCTAATTTCTTTTTTTTATTTTAATTTTGAATATTTTCCCATAGTTACATGTTTCATGTTCTTTCCCTCTCCCCCAAGACTCCCAAACCCCCTTAGCTGACGCATGATTCCACTGGGTTTTACATGTATCATTGATTAAGACCTAATTCCATATTATTGATAGTTGGACTAGAGTTATTGTTTAGTATCTACATCCCCAATAATATCCCCAACAGCCCATGTGTTCAAACAGTTGTTTTTCTTCTGTGTTTCTCCTCCCATAGTTCTTCCTCTGAATGTGGCTAGTTGAAGTTTAAATTTCTGAAAGAGTATGCTACAATTATTAGAATCTTCAGAAGAGACTGGAATAATATATTCTGAAAAGCAAAGTAGTTCAAGATACAACCTCAAAATAACACACCTTATAAACTTGAACCTAATCAAAAATGAAAAAAGGTTTATGCTCAATAAGAAAAGAATTGAAAACATTCTTATAAAAAATGTGAAACAGGGGGCAGCTGGGTAGCTCAGTGGATTGAGAGCCAGGCCTAGAGACGGGAGGTCCTAGGTTCAAATCCGGCCTCAGACACTTCCCAGCTGTGTGACCCTGGGCAAGTCACTTGACCCCCATTGACTACCCTTAACACTCTTCCACCTATAAGTCAATACACAAAAGTTAAGGGTTTAAAATTAAAAAAAAAATTGTGAAACAATAATTGGATTTGCCAACACCTGGGGTTAGAGTTAAGATGGTTGAGTAAGAGGCAGAAATCTTGCCTTCTCTCCTTCACATTCTTTTCCACAATGACCTAGAAGATTTGTCAAATCAAGTTCAGATCAGGAAAACCAAGAAAAAAATCACAGCATTTTTTCCAGTTTGGGGAAGCTTGGAAAGAGAGACAGAGAGATCTGTAGACCCTAGGGTAGAAATTGATCAGGAGTACAATGGAGCAGCAGTAGCATGGTGGCAGGAAGAAGCCTTATAGGATGGTGGCAGCAGCAGGGCTGGGGAGTAGCCCAGCTCGTAAGGATGGCAAAGGGACAGTCATGAAGGGCAGAATCAGATGCCACATGGATGCTCTGTTGCTAATTACCCTGCTCAAGATCATAGTCCCAGGGCACAGAGGAGCAGCTGTGTTGAGGGAGCAAGAGGTCCTACATATGTAAGGAGCAAAGAACAAGTTCTTGAGAATTGATTCTGAGCCCAAGAGCAAAGTGGGGACTCCATTTTACCTTTACCACTATCTACATAAGTGTGCAGTAGAACAAACCAGGGGGAAATCAGCACTGAACCTAAATCTACAGAACTTCCCAGAGAGCTAACTGTGACTGAGTACCTCAGAGGTATACGGAAACTCAACTAATACATAAGCTAACAGACCCAAATTGGGTCAAGAATTCGCAGAACAGGAGGGCAGTGAACAGACCTTTCTCCAGATCACACTGCTTTTGTGGTGAAAATATAAAGAGATAAAAAGACAGAAGCTCAGGTGAGACTCCTTCCTATCCACAGGAGTGAGTATAAAAATCCAAAGTCAAGAAGTACACTCAAAAAATGAGCAAACAAAAAGAAATATAAAAAGTTGCTATGGTGACAGGGAGTATCAAAATGAAAACTCTGAAGAAGATTGACTTGAAAACAGCTATAAGCAAAGACTTAAAGAAAAAAAATGCAGATTGGGTACAAGCCCAAAAAGAACTCTTGGTAGCATTAAAAGAGATTGTTATAAAGAGAAAGAAAAAAAATTTTTGTACTCAAATAAGAGTACTAGATGAAAAATTGGGGGAGGGGGAGGAATGAGAGCTATTTAAGAAAATTATAAAAATAGAATTAACAGGTTAGTAAATGAGGCACAAAAAATACTGAAGGAAATAATACTTTAAAAAATCAGAAGTCTTGATGAGGTGGAGCAAAGATAGTGAATTAGAGGAAGTAGCCCAGCTGAAATACCTCAACATTTGCCTCCAAAAAACTTCAAATTAACATCTCGAATAAAATTTTGGAGTGCTAAAGTCAAGAAAAGGTAAGGATGAGACTTTTTTCCTGCCTAAGAAAACTTAGGAGGTCTGAAGGAGAGGTCTGTGACTCTAGAGTGGAGGTCTGTCCAGAGGACATACAATGGTTCAACAGCAATAGCAGCTTCAGAAGCTCTCAGCCCACAGATGGTAAGGGTGTCAGACAATTGGTTAGAAAGACATTCTAGGAGACCTGCTTCTGGCACTGAGTACAGTGCCTGGCCACTCTACTGCCCATACAGCGCTGGGTCACAGTTCCAGGGCAGAAAAGATAGTGTGTAATAGTTCACAAGGAAGTAGGGGGCCTGGGAACCATTCCAGGGCCAAAAGGAGCATTCGAGCTTGCAGAAGTAGAGAAACAGGAGATTTGGCCATAGATCCAGAGCCAAGAGAAGTGCTGCCACTTGCAGTGGGCAGGGGAATGGGAAACCTGGTCAGAATTCCAAGGCTAAGAGGAATGCTAGCAATTGAGGAATAGTTGAACAAGTTGTAGCATATGATTTTGATAGAATACTAATATGCTATACGAAATGACCAGGGGGTGGTTTCAGAAAAACATGGCAAGACTTATCTAAAACTAATGCAAAGTGAAGTGAGAAGAACTGGGAGGTTGTGCATAGTAACAAGCAATGTTATAATGATGATTTACTGTGAAAAGACATAGCTACTCTGATCAATACCATGGTTCAAGACAATTCCAAAAGATACCTAATGGGAAAATGCTATCTAGAGAAAGAACTGATGAACTCTGAACTCTGAGCAAAAATTGAAGCATAATTTTCTCACTTTATTGGGTTATTTTTTTGCTTTTTATTTTTGCATCATAACATGAAAAATGTTTTGCATGATTTCACTTGTAAAATTAATAGCATATTGCTTGCCTTCTCAGTGGGTGTGGGATGGGATGGGAAGGAAGGATAGAATTTGGAACCCAAATTTAAAAAAAAGTTTAAAATAAACAAATAATTTTAAAAACTCAAAATAAGAACTGACTGAATCATAAAAGCCATAAAACTTCACTGAAGAAAACAACTCCCTAAAAAATTAGAATTGGTCAAGTGGAAGCTAATAATTCCATAGAATATCAAGAACCAATAAAGTCAAAAGACTGAAAAAAAAAAGAAGAAAATCTGAAACAGGGAAAAACACCAACCTGGAAAATAGTCAAGAAGAGGTAATTTAAGAATCACCGGACTGCCTGAAAGTTATGCCCAGACATTATATTTTTTAAAATTAGAAGAAAAATTGCTGATATATCCTACAACCAGAAGGCAAAATAAAAATAAATAAACAAACAAATAAATAAAAGAATATACTAGTTACCTCCTGAGAGAAATTCCAAAGTGAAAATCCCTACAAATATAGTTCAAATCCAGAAAAGATTGAGCTATACCAGAAAGAAAGAATTAGGATACTGTATAGCCACAATCAAGATAACATAAGATTTAGCAGCTACCACTATAGCTATGTGGAAAGGGTTTATGAAATGATATTCTGGAAGGTGAAGGAGCAAAAAAAATCACAATATAAAATAACCTACTCAGTAAAATTGAATATAATGAGAATGAGGGGGAAATGAATATTTAATGCAATAGAGGTATTGAAAAGCTTTATTGCATTTTTCTCTTCTTACTCTTCCTCTGTTTTAAAACTTCTTTGTTCTAGGAAAAGGAAAGGGGAGACACAGAAGGAAATCTAGGCAAGGTGAAAACAAAAATAAAACCATTAAAAATTTGATTGTATCCCAAAATCACATGCCTTGCAATCATGTCCATTATTCAAAAAAGGAACAAAAAAAACCTCAATGGCAATAAGCTCTGAAAGAACTTATCAACAAAAACCCACAAGAAATCTCACCAAGCAGAATGAAAGGAAATACAAACTAAATGAATATGACTAACAAAATTAAGAATATATTTTAGACTACTTTCCCCTTTAAGATTTAATATAGCATAGAAATAACAAAAATATATGTAACCTATCTATCTGATATATAATCTGTAACAGAAATTTTTAAAAGTTAGGGTTTGGGATAAAGCTGATAAATATCAGTGGGTAAAGAACATTTTAAAACAACTACTAAAAAGCATTTATAATAGAGAGGAAAAAGAACAAAAGTGAGGGGCAAGGGCAAGGTGCTTACATTTTTAAAGGCAAAGCTCCTCTTTTTATACAAAGATGCCACCATCTTGCTTGACAGATATGGGTCTGATTTTAGAATAAGTTCTGGACATTCATTAGGTAAGTGGGTTTACATAGCTTTAAAAAACAAAATATTATGCTCTGTATCTTAGAATAAATCATACTTTCATTCTTAAAATAAATGTTCTGAGTGTGTTTAAGGTTTCAATAAAAGTTAATTGTATACAAAATATACCCAAATGCTCCTTTGCCAATGTAGTTTTAAACTCTGTTTACTAAATAAACTACATTGCTCATGCTGTGAACTTTTCATAGCTTTAGTTAGCTACTTACCTTCACATTCAGGAAGACGTTCACTCCACCCAACCTTATTTCCTTCTACAATTTCACATCGGCTCTGAGATTCACCAATTAATATATACCTAAATGTAAGAGTAAAAGACATTTCTGTTTCCTCCCATGTGAATTATGAAACAATTCAAAACAACTAAGAACTTAATTTCAAGGAAAAGTGAGGTGTGGAAGAAAGTCCTTTTGATAGTTGGAAAGAGCAAATAAAGTCACGAAGAAAAGTGGATGGATTTGATTATATCAAAATAAAGATTTCTTCTCAACTAAAAGGAATACTGTAATCTCAAAATTCTTGAAGGATAGAAGTAAAATCACCATTGTAAATACTGCTTGTTACAATCTGTTAATAATAATCACTAAATACCCCTTGAGAAATGGGTAGTCTCCTTAAATTTTTATCATTTCTTTACAGATTCCAGATATTTTCTAATGGGTATTTAAAAAGTTGATATTTAAAAAGCAATTTTCCAAGGAGTTAGGAAAGAAATTACAATCACTTGAAAAACATCAAATTTGACAATATACACATCTACTGTTATATGAGTATCAACAAGAATAATAACAAAACATCCAGAAAAACAGAGAAGAAATAGTATCTAAAATAGGCGGAGTTTATGTTTCATTATTATTATCTTGTTAAAATAAGGTACTGCCTCTTTCCTATGTGAATAGTCTGGTTGCTGGAAGGAACAAAGAATTTTTGTGCATAAAAACCCCAAATGAGGTAGGAAACAAACTTTAGGAATGGAAAATGAACTATTGGATAAAGAAAAATTATTAAACAATTTTGTGAAGGATGCAAGATACTACCTCCAATTGAATGGGAAAAACTGGATTGCTAAAAAGGGCAGAAAAGAAAACTGCACAACAAAAAACTGTTTCCCTTTGTTATTAATGAATTTGACAAATATCAACAAACCCAAACATTTCCCAAAACAAAGAACAGAAAGAGATCACATCTGAAATCATTAATTTCCTCTATGAACATTTTTTTCAATGAATATCTCTAAATGAACCTGGTAGTTCCAGCACTGTTTTCTTGCCTGTGTTTTCTTCTGAATTTCCTTCTACTTGCTTCAATATTGGAAAATGTGAGCAAGCTTCATTCTACACCTCCAGTTCATCACTTCTATACCAAGACTCAGGGAGAAAGAATCATCACTGAATGATGGATCATTGCGTCGATTTTAGACCTTGAGTTTTCCCACAGTTGTTTTCTTTTGAAATGAAGCATTCATTATAAAAAATTGTTCTGTTTCTGCTTAGTTTACTATGCATTATTTGATACTGTACCCCCATTCCTTAGGGTATAACTTCTTTTTATGGGTTGTTTTCTCCCATTATAATATAAGCTCTTTGAGGACATGAACTGGCTTGCTTATATTGCACAATGCCTAATACAGATTAAGTGCTTAATAAATAAAAAAGAAAGAGAGAGAAAGGAAAACCAAGTTGCTTTGTCAAAAGGGAAAAGGAAATTTCACAAGGAAAATTTATAACAAATGAGTAGAAAATAAACAAAATTATTAGAATCCAACAATATACTGGGTGGTGAGCAGATAGATGTAAGAGTAAAGAGGAGACAGAGAGAAAAGAGAAAGGGTGGGAGAGAAAGGGAAAGAGAGAGAGACAAAGAAAGGAGGAGAAAGAGAATCAGAAGATGATAGCATTAGAAAAAAGATATCTCCCCAGTCCCCTCAGGGATAACCTTAGAATGCAGGGCAGATGTGCTTTGCTCTGGGAGAGTGAGTCCAAAGCATCATTGTATTTCACATGATTGGTAAGATTTAAAAAATATATATATTTTGAAAACTGTGCATACCTTTTGACAAGTATGTCCATTATGGAATGGTTCTTGGAATTAGAGACATATTATTCCTATATATCTCTATTTTTAAGACTTTTGTCAGAGATATTTGATACAAAAACTTTTTTCTCTCAACCCATAGCTTCTCTTCTTGTCCTAGTTACATTAATTTTGAAATTGCCAGCCTGGGTTCCTGCCCTGAGTAACTCTTGAGAGGACAGGGATGGCCCTACCTGGGGCCTTTCCTTCAGGCCAGATTATGTCACTGTCTCTGGGTCCATTTTCCATTTCCCCCTCTGCTCTCATCCCTTCCTTCATAAGACTGGAAAGAATTAGCATTTGCTACAATATCCCTTGATATTCTTGACCTTGTGTTCTAGATAAATTTTGTTACTATTTTTTTCTAGGTCTATAAAGTAATTCATTGGTAGTTTGGTTGGTATTTAATTTACTTATCCTGTGTAATAAGTAATATTAGGATAAGTAAATTAAATTGTCATTTATTTTGTTGTATTGGTTTGATCTACCCATGAGCAATTAATGTTTCTCCAATTGTTTAGATCTATCTTTATTTATGTGAAAAGTGTTTTATAATTGTTGGATTCTGGTTTCTAATCTATTCTGCTATCTTTTTCTATTTTATACATGAGTTTATCCCATTCACATTTGGTTCTGATTACTGTACATTTTCTTCCATCCTATTTTCTTCGGTTTATTCTTATCTATTTTTATCTAGTCCCCTCTCCTAAAGTCTGTTTTGCTTTTTCCCACTGCCTTCTTTTATTTTCCCTTCCTTTTATGATATATTTTAAGTGTTGCCTCACCCCTTCACTATTTTCCCCACCACTGTTCTTCCCTTTGTGCCAGTTTTATGTGAGGTAATTTTCCTATTCTTCCTTTCCCTTTCCGACTCTCCCAGCACATCCCTCTTTTTAACCTATCTGTTTAAGAAAAGTATCATCACAATATATTTTGCATGATAATATATGGTTATAACCCAGATGGAATTGTTTGCCAACTCTGGAAAGGGGGTGGGAAGGGAGGGAGACATTTTGGATCTTTAACTTCAGAAAACTTATGTAGAAATTTATTATATGTAATTGGTAAAATAAAAATATCTTATAATGAAAAAAAAATCCATCACAACATAATCCACTCACCCCTGCAACCTCTTTTTTATAATGAATTCTTTTAACTGCCTAATAATGATAAAGTTCTTAGAAGATAAATGTCATCTTCCCATATAGAAAGACATATAGTATAGTTTAACCTTATTGAATGAATCCCTTATGATTTCTCTTCATGTTTATATTTTTATGTGTCCCTGAGTCTTCTATTTGAAAATCACATTTTTTATTCTGCTCTTTTTTTTTAACCCTTACCTTTTGTCTTAGAATCAATACCAGGTATTGGTTCTAAGGCAGGAGAATGGTAAGGGCTAGGCAATGGGGGTTAAGTGACATGCCCAGGGTCACACATCTAGGAAGTGTCTGAGGCCAGATTTGAACCCAGGACCTCCCATCTCTGGGCCTGGATTTCAATCCACTGAGCCACCCAGCTGCCCCCTCTATTTTTTTTTTTAATCATGAATGTTTGAAAGTCTTCTATTTCATTACATATCCATTTTTTTCTCCCTAGAAGGATTATATTCAATTTTACCAGTTAAGTTATTCTTGGTTGTAATCCTAGCTATTTTGCCTTCCAGAATATCATATTTCAAACACTCTACTCTGTTAATGTGAAACTGCTAAATCTTTATAATCCTAACTGTGCCTCCATAGTATTTGAATGGTTTCGTTTTTGTTGCTTAAAGTATTTCCTCGTTGACCTGGAACTTGCCTTTACTATTACTGGAAGTTTTCATTTAGGATCCTTTTTCAGTTAGGGATGAATGAATTCTTTCAATTTCAAGAGCACTTTCAGTTAAGAGGGAGTAGAAACCCTAAAAGACAGTATCTCTTCTGGTCCCAATGGATCAAAGACCCTTCCTGGGTAAGGATCAGAGTGCAAACCAAAAGATTAGTGACCACACCTTTCCTGAGACCATACCACCTAGGAAGCACCAAAAACTTCCAAACTCTCAGAACTAGCTCTGAAAAAAACAGTTAAAAAAAAGCCTAAGTCTTGAGACAGAGTCCTTTCTCTTTCCCCACACCAGGAACAGAGCCCAGTATTAACATAAGCAAGCAACTCTGATCTTTTGTTTTCTCTGACATTCTAGAATTTTATTTGAGGTGTTATTTTAAAGTTGTTTTGAGGAGAATGCTGAGAGAGCTCAGCTGAGAGTTTCTCTATTCACCATTTTGATTCCACTCCAAGAAGAAAAAAAGGTAACAATATCTTGAGTTTATGTTTTTTTGTTTTTGTTTTTCTATAGAGAGTATGAGAAAGGAAGGGAAACCTATAGATAATTACTAACCTCAACTGGCTGGGAAATTACCTTTTCTATTTGCATAATAATAGATTGCCTGATGGCTAGAACTCAGAAGAGGGTCCTTATGCAAAAATCCCTACAAGGTTAACTGCTTTCTCAAGTTTTAACTAATGAATGTTCAAGCTAATCATTCCCTTCATTATTTAAAAAAAAAAAGTTACCTTCTGCGTTAGTATCAATTCTTTTTTTTTTTTTAAACCCTTAACCTTCCATCTTGGAGTCAATATTGTACATTGGCTCCAAGGTAGAAGAGTGGCAAGGGCCTAGGCAATGGGGGTTAAGTGACTTGCCCAGGGTCACACCACTGGGAAGTGTCAGGATTGAGGCCTGCTCTCAATCCACTGAAATACTCGACTACCCCCTTTAGTATCAATTCTAAGACAGAAGAATGGCAAAGGCCAGGCAATTGGGGTCAAGTGATTTGCCCAGAGTCACACAGCTAGGAAGTATGTGAGGCCAATTTTGAACCCAGGTCCTCCCAACTCCAGATGTGGTGCTCTATCCACTATGCTACCCCTAAAAAGTAGGACTTCCCCATCCTATCTATTCTTTAAAAACTGGACTCAGTCACAAAGAAGTAGAAACAAAGTAGATACTGTGTAAATGGAATTAGCTCATCCTCATTCATTGTTAAGACTCTAGCCATCAGAAATAATGTCACCCCACCCAACTTTGAATTAAGGGGGGAGGGGAAGGTCTGTTACTCACACGTGACAATAAGTAACAAATCAAAAACAAGGGAGTACCCTTTGGGCTATCCAAAAACAGTGTTGAGGCTGCCATTTGTCCACTTGAAAATTGGAGGTGGATGCAGGAAGTGGCAAAAGATGCTATCTTTTTTTTTTTTTTTAAACCCTTAACTTCTGTGTATTGGCTCCTAGGTGGAAGAATGGTAAGGGTGGGCAATGGGGGTCAAGTGACTTGCCCAGGGTCACACAGCTGGGAAGTGTCTGAGGCCAGATTTGAACCTAGGACCTTCCGTCTCTAGGCCTGACTCTCAATCCACTGAGCTACCCAGCTGCCCCAAGATGCTACCTTTTAAATATGATGGTAACTTCCTGTGGAGGCAGTTGGCGCTTTGAACTTGGTGTTGAAAGATCTCTGGTGAGACCTCAGACGGCTTCCCTCTGAATTGTCATGTGGGTAAGTTAGGCTGACTTCCTTCCTCCTCCCTTGGTGTTTCTGGAGGCTCCAGCCTCAAGGAGGCCTCTCATGCCTCTCTAATTGTAAAAGTCCTTGTGGCTAGAAGCCTTGTTTAATTAACCTGTGTGCTCCTTTGCTGAGGCCTGTAAATTCTTACCTCGTCCCAAGGGGCCAGAGTTTCTCTCTCTCAACTTCCCTACCTTCTACTTTCCTAATTGTAAATAAACTTCCATAAAAGTCATCCTGACTTGGGTCTATTTTTAATTTTAAATTGAGTTAATCTGATTTCTGGCGCCCATACCTTAAATATCTAGTTTCCCCTCTTACAGTACTGATTGGGGTAATAGCTAAACAAATTGTAGTGCATGGATAATAAGGAGTATTGACACACTGTAAGAAATGATGAATATGAGTACTACAGAGAAATGTAAGAAGACGTATGAACTGATGAAAAGTGAAGTAAGCAAAACCATTATACACAATGATTCCAATATAAATGGAGTGGACAACAGAATAACTGACATAAATACTGATAATGTTTTCAAAGAAGAGATATGTAAAAAGGCTTCCATTCTTTCTTTGCAAAGGTACAGGACCACAGATATAGAACATTATGTGTAATACAGTATGCGGGACTTGGTTAATGTGTTACTTTTGCTGAACCATTTTCTCTGCCTCTTTTTAGTTCTTTGTTGTAAAAGGTAGCTCTCATTGGGTCAGAAGCAGAGTAGGGAGAGAGGGGAGGAAATATTGTGAAATGTGAACTATAATATGGAATCATTCTGAACCAGGTAAGATCCATGAAAAGTATAACAAAAAAGTTTTACAATTAGCATGAGATCACATTTTAAAATGTCATGAAGAACTATGGGCTGTCTATAAATACAAGTAGTCATTAACCTACTCCTTCATATTTTTGATAAAGGAAGGTTTTAGAATTTTTAAAGAAAGACTCCTCTGTAGCTATAGACTACAAAGAATAAAAATTGAAATTTCAACCTTACTTTGGTTCTTTAATCATTTATTAATGATGCATCAAAGTCAGCAACTCACCCTTTATCACAAATGAAAGAAATAGTTGAACCAAATACGATGTCTTTGTCAATCTTAATATAACCATTGTTTAGCTCTCCAAGGTTAGGACACCGTTTTCCTAGGGAGAAATAAAGATAGATTTGGTGTTCATTTTATATAATATGAAAACACATCTGTCTTTAATTCAGGGCCATAGGATATTTGGGAACACTGTGTCCCAATTGAAAATTCTTCCCCAATAAAAAATAAAACAAAATGTTTTTATTTAAATATTTATTAAAATTATTTAATAATAAATACTAATAATAAAATTATTTAAATATTTACGGGCTTATCTGTCCATTAATTTGCAATTCAAACACCACTTTATTCATGAAACCCTGTCTAATCCTTCCTCCTTGCTTGGTACTTTGTTACTTAACATACTTATATGTTGTGGGGCAGTTAAGTGGCAGGCTTAGAGTCAGGAAGACTTTGAGTTCAAATCCAGACTCTGACACTTACTAGCTATGTGACCCTGGAGCAGTCACTTAACCCTATTGGCCTCAATTTCCTCATCTATAAAATGAACTGGAGAAGGATATACAAACCACTCCAGTTATCTTTGCCATGAAAAACTCAAATGAGATTATGAAAGATCAGATATGACTGCACAACAATAACAACTATTTCATATTCAGTTGTGTTTTATTCAGCTATGAAGTCATAATTTCCATAAGCACAGGATCCATGCCTTACTTAAATTTCATCTTGCTTCAGCACCTAGAAGAGTTGGTACTTATGAAGTATTTATTATGTTATAATGTGTGGATTTAAGAAGCATTCAGCCTCACTCTCTCTCCCAGTTATTGAAATTCAGCAGCAGGACAGAAGTAATGGGGAGATACCCTTTATGTGATTCTATAAAAAAAAGCATTTATTAAGCACATAAGATGTGCCATGCACTGTGCAAAGTAATAAAGATATAAATATTAAAGCAAAGGTAATTCCCACCCTCAAGGAGTTTAAGTAAGAAAGAGAACATATATAAAGAAATGGTGGCAGAGAAGGGAGATATTGAGTCACTGAAATGATGAGTAGAGCTATAGGGGAATAGATAGGAGGAACTCTTTCCAGAAGCAATGCCAGAATTGTATTGATTATAATTCCAAAATTAGAAAGGGATGCACCATAGGAAACAATGAGCACCTTATTTTTAAAAAAATTTGGAAAGTATCTACACAAAATAACAAAGAGTGAATTGAATAGAACCAAGAAAACATTATATAAAAGTTAGAGAATTAATATTAATAATTAAAGAATGACTTGTGAAATGTCCATCTCCCTGGAAAGAACCAATAAACAAAAATACAAAATTGGATAGAAGAGCAGGTTTAGGGGAAAAGGTGATAGATGACTTTGGTTACTGACATGTTGAGTGTAAGGTGCCAATAAAGAATCTAAAGGTGTATATGTTATCTATAGCTACCTATATTTTTACGTACACACATCTCTCTGTCTCTGTCTGTCTGTCTCTCTCCTCTAAACAGGAATTCTAGTCTGAAGCTCCAAACAATCAGGGCTAGAGATATGAATTTAAGAGTCCATAGAGATGCTAATTAAATTTTGAGATGATAATAAAACCGAGATAATAATTGATATTCTAAGAATAAAGGACATTACAAAGGGAAGAATCATAGAGATGTTCTGAAGGAGTACTTATTTTAAAAAAATCTAATCATGTTCTTTATGACGACCTCTCACATAATTTTCTTCCTATTTCTACTATTCTTCTGAATTATGGTGTCGTGGGACTACATAGCATTCATTTCTTGGCTGTGTATATTTTCCTGATGCTTTTTATCATGCATTACTGTCCTTCCAAATATCCCCATCCCAAAAGAACCTTCCTTCCTTTGTCACAATTAAGTAGATGAATAAAATAAACTGGCACACTGGTTATGTCTGTCAGTTTATGACTCATTTTGCACTGAGGGAAGAGAGGTATATTTCATAAGAAGTTCTCTGTAGCCAAGGTCATTGTATTATAATAATCTGTCCTCAGGACATTATGTTAAATCTGAATTCTAGGGGACATGTAGGTGGCTCAGTGGATTGAGAATCAAGCCTAGAGATGGGAGATCCTGGGTTCAAATCTGGCCTCAGATACTTCTTAGTTGTGTGATTCTGGCAAGTCATCTAACCCCCGTTGCCTAGCCCTTACCTTTCTTCTGCCTTGGAACTGATATTACACTTAGTATTGATTCTAAGATGGGAGATGGAAGGTAAGGATTTTAAAAAATAATCAGAATTCTAATGAATGAATGGAATGAAAAAGCATTTCTTTTCAGGTGGCAAGCACTATGTTATATTATTTTATATTATTATGTTCACTGTGCATATTGTTCTCCTGGCTCTACCTACTTCTCTCTGGATTCGTTTTAAGGATCCTTTCAATTTTAAGGATCCTTATTAGTCATGTATTGCAGTACAATAATACATTCTTATATCACATTTTGTACAGTCAATCCCCATTCAATGAATATTTGTCTTTTTTTAGTTTTCAATATAAAAAAAGCTATGATAAATATTTTGTTATAAACATAAGCTTTCCCTTTGGGAGTCAATGCTCAGCAGAATATCATTAGGTCAAAGGTTATGAGGAGTTTATAATTGTTCAAGTATAACATACTGCCCCCCTTTGGTATGTGACCTCTTGTTTTCCTAAACGAGGTAGAAAAAGAACATTTGTATAAGAAACATTGATCTTAGCGTCAGAAGAAACACAGAACTTAGCTAAAAATTTACAATAGAAACAGACTGTTCTGATGACCTGAGAGAAAACTGCAACTCTAATATGTGACTATTTTCAGAGTTTTAAAGATTTTAACTGAGAAATTATAAATCAAATAACTGTTTCGGGACCATTATGCAAGGGGTATTGGGGCCATACCTGACAGAAAGGTGGGCTTTATGAGTTTCATAAATCAGATGTAGGGTACTGCTTTGGAGAAGGCCTTGACTTGAGGTGATAGAAGCGAGATGCGCAAACAATAACCAAATGAAGATGGAAGTTAGAGGGGGTGCTGAGTTCAGGAGGAACAGGGGGGCATAAGATACAGGAAAAGCCATTTTTCAAAGGACAGGATGAAGAAGCTGATGGGTAGATTCCGGGTCTGTTTTACGGGAAACTAAGCTAATTGGATAAGAAAGATCATTTTGTTGAGAGCTAATCAGCCAGAGAAAGGTTGAATCACCTGAAAGATCAGGGGACAAGGGATTCTAGAGTATAGTTAGTGAAACACTAAAATGGCAGATCCAAGGATCAAAGGTGAATATGGAGCAAAGGGAAGCAAGAATGAGAGATGGACTGGAAGAAGAGTGACAAGATAAAGCAAGACTCAACAATGGGGCTATAAAACCATGCAGAAAATCCTTGCAAGCTGCTTCTAAATCTACTGATTTAGAACACTAGGCATTAATATTATCTAAGTTCTGTTGTATTTTTTGTTATTTTGCTAAATATTTCATAAATATGTATATACACATGTATGCATATGTATATACACAAACATACCTTCATCTTCCATCTTAGAATCAATATGAAGTATAGTTTCCAGGACAGAAGAGAGTAATAGCTAGGCAACTGGGGTTAAGTGACTTGCCCAGGGTGACACTTAGGAGCTTTTCTTTTGACTGACATTCTTTGGAGGTAAATGTCCAGTAGCATATCATTGAGTCAAAAATTATGGGAAGTACCTGAGGTCATATTTAATTCCCAATTTTATTTTAACCTGATTCTGCCATACTTTGGCTTTAATGCAAAAGACCTCTTGTTTGATGCCTATGGGTTAAGGGACTACAGGTCACATTCAACATTTAGTAAATCCTCATTTATGTGCCAGGAATAGGGTAGATGCAGAGAAAAAAAGAAGAAACTACCTTCAAATAGCAAAGAGCCAAGAATAGGTTCAGCGTGAGTGAAAGTGAGGGAAAAGGGAAAGGCTGGAAGGTTCTGGCCAGAGAACAGAATTTCAAAGTTTTAGGTTTTGGAAATTTAAAAATTCTAAGAGTTAGTGAGTTCAAAAGTATGACTGAAGTAATGACTAGTTGAAATACAGTCACTGAGGATTAGAAGATTGAAGTGGGCCCCCATTAGCCATTACTGATGGCCACTTAGTATATATTTATTACAAATGTCCCTAATTACTACATATTTGCTATATATTGCTGTCATGCCAGTATTTAATCTCCGTTACATTTTTCTACTTAAATAAACTTGATGTACAAAAAGGTAATTTCTAGCTTGATAGTTAACCATTCATGCCTTGCCTTCTAATCATAGGAAGGATTTGAGATTTGGAGCTGGAAGCTACCTCAGGGGTCATTTAATCCATTTCCCTCACATTATAAGGGGGATAGTGAGGTACTTGAAGATTAAGTGTCTGTTTTTTTTTTTTAAACCCTTGTACTTCGGTGTATTGTCTCACAGGTGGAAGAGTGGTAAGGGTGGGCAATGGGGGTCAAGTGACTTGCCCAGGGTCACACAGCTGGGAAGTGGCTGAGGCCGGCTTTGAACCTAGGACCTCCTGTCTCTAGGCCTGGTTAAGTGTCTATTTGAACTGGAGTCCTTTGACTTCAAAACCAGTGCCTTTCTACTGTACTGCACAGGGTCATCTTTTTTCTCTTTATATTCTTTCTCTTGTCTATGGCATCAACTTCTATAGGTTCTATTCTGATTTCTATACTAATAACCACCAAACCTAAATATCCAGTCCTAAGCTCCCTCCTAAGCTTCACCAGCTGCTTTTTGGACATTTCCTTCTAAATGTCCGCCCCATAAGTAGCTCCAACTTAACATGGTAAAAACAGGACTTATTTTTCCCTCTATATACCCACCCCTCTTCCACACTTCTTTATTACTGTCGAAAGCTCTTTTTCATTCACCAAATTCACAACCTCAGAATCATCACTGACTCTTTACTCTCTCTTATTTCCCAGCAAATCAGTTACCGAGTCTAGTCTACAATAGCTCCCATTTAGTCCACTTCTCTGTATTCCTATTGGTTCCTTTCTCACAGTTCCCTCTTAAAATTTCTATGTTCCTTCAATGCTCAACTTAGGGGTTCCTAGAGAAAGTTTTCCTGATTTCCTGATTTTTTTTCCTGATTTCTCTTTACATCTTTTGATGTTCTTATATTTTATTATCTGTATAAATGTTTTATGTGTCAGAAAAATGCAAAGCTCCTGTAGTGTCTTTGTATCTTCAAGGTTTTGTATATAAGCATTTAGTTAATGTTTATTGAATTTTACAGTTTTCTGGCAAAAATCAGTAAATTCTGATACATGGCACTTGGTGGTAAAAGGAATAACCTCTAAATCTGTTAGTATTGATTATTTTATTTTGACTATAGGATTAAGTCTCCTTCTTTAGATAGAGCTAGCCCCACACTTATAGCTAAGTCAACTAAGTATATTCATCTCAAAGTCTAAATTACCTATGGATTCAGTGGCTAGATTGGTAAGATCTAATCATTTAGTAGCAGATAAAGTAGAAGAAATATATCTTTGTATAAGTAAAAATGGGTTATTAGATTAACTTAAGAGATCACAAGTTTTTAATTCTCCTTTTTTGACATTTGGCATCTGAGAGGCAATTTTCCCTTTCCAGCAGCTACATGTGCCCCAGCCCTGGAAACCATAAAGTTCCTTTATTCAACAAACTTCAGAGACCCATTGTAATCTCCCTGACCAGTCCACTGAAGGATACTTCTCAGGAAAATTCAGAGTGATGGATGTGAGTCCTTATCCAATGAAATATTAGATTTAGAAGCTGTTACACTCTAAAGACTACTTGTTATGCCCCCAAAACACTCACATTTTGAAAATTGGCAAGAGTGTAAAAAAAATGTGTGTAAGCAGTCCAGGAAACACTCTGATCAATTGACTTGTCTAATCTAACCGAATTATGTTTAATACAAATTTTGTAATTTTCTACAACCTGTAAATTCCTTTAAAACAAACCAAACTATAAAATTCAATTCTGTAAGTCACTCATTTATCTCTAATTCTGAGGGATTAGACAACCTGATATACTGGCAATTTATTGGCCTTGCAAATAAGTCATGATTCTTGGGGACTATAAGCTTCAGACTTTTCCCTTTTTTCAGGTAACTTAAACAATGGCCCTTTCAAAATTGCTAAATTTCATGTTTTCATCCAGGAAATCTACCTTCATTCAACTATTTACTAAAAGTAAATTACTCTAACACTTAAAACCAAAGGGTTTAAATGCAGGGAAGAGGGAGTAAATACTTCCTTCTGAAAAGGGAAGAGTAAAAGTTTTTAAGCATACTAACTTTGACAAAATTCATTTGCCTTGGACCACGTTCCATCTGAAAGGCAAGTGCGTTTAGGTTGGAAATTAAAATTTCTTTGGTAACCTGGTCGACAAGTATATTTTACTTCTGAACCCTGAGGAAAGCTTGTCTGGGTTGCAGAGTCCCCTGTTAGTGAAGCAAACGATAGCCTTTCTGGGGCATTACAGTCACCTACATGGAGAAAAAAAAATTGGAATGTACATTTAGAAACAAGAGCAATTAGAAGGTCACTTCTGGTCCAGAAAACCACCCCACTGGAAGCTATCCCAGACTGCACCAATTCACACCTATGAACCTTTAAACATTAGCTTATGTGTCATCCTTTCACGAATGTGTATTTATTTCTCAGTGAGGCTGATCTCTTAGTTCTGACCCATCTAAAACCCAAACCTTGAACAAAACCAGGTACTGCCACAAATAAAGCTGCAGCTGGCTATCTGCCAACGGTCCACTCCCAGCTTAAATCTGATACTGCTCTACTAACAAAATTATTAATAGATTTCTTTGTGGGGTCCTCAGGGGTGAATTTGAGTGGATTTATCTTGATAGTTCATTTTTTTTTCCTTTGGCGGCATTTGGTTTGTGGTTTTCCTTGTCTCTTTCCTCAGTTAACCTCTGCAAAGGAGGCCGGTGGGAGTCCAGAAGGCTCTGGGAACTATCTATTCATTCCTCAACCTTTCTCATCCTTCCTCTTGCCGCGCCTCTTAGTTGCCATAACGACAGATCTTCCTCCCCCCCCCCCCCCCCTTTCCTCTTTCCTTCCCTAACGGTCTGCCTCTCTTTCTCGCCCCTCCTCCTCCTTACGGGTCCCACGCGCCCCCCTCACGTCACTCACCGCGCGCGGGGGTCAGGTCCAACAGCAGCAGCAGCAGTGATGGCAGGCCAAGCACCAGAGGAGCTCTCTGGGCTGCAGGGCTCATGACCGCCCAGGCTAAGATGGGACCTCTCAAGTGCCAGACGCAGAGCCGTGCCGGGATGGAGAAGGTGGCGGCTGCTAGCACCGCTCCAACAAGGAATGTCTTTGGTCCTTGATCTGAATCGACGCCCCTTATGCTGCAGTATCGGGGCTAAAGCCAAGGCCACAAACGTCACTCTTGGCTTGAGGCCCAGGTGCCAGGAGAAGCCAGCCTGCGAGGGGCGGGGCGGGGTGGGGTGGGGGCGGGGCGAGGCAGGCATTTCTGCTCCGCCCCTTGCTTGCCAAGGTCTCTTATCATTCTCCTCTGCCCTGGGCACGAAAAGAGGCATATGCTGTGCACCCCGCCCTGTCCTCCGTCCTTCACCTCCAACAGGTCCCTAAAACCAAATCCTGCTCCCAGCCATGCTCTTCTGATCCAGCCCTCGTTATTTCATCTCCTGGCTACTTGATTGCACGTAGTGTTGGCACGCTAGACAGTAAGCCCCTAGAAAGCAGCAACATTTCCCCCAACCCCCACCCCGTTTTTTGTATCTTCTCACTTATAACAATTCTCCGCATGATAGTAGGCTCTTAATAAATGCGTCTTGGTTTGGATACATTATGGTATTATTGTAGCAAAATAGGCTTTATTGCCTGAGAATACGAGTAGGAAGTGTTTTTTTTTTGTTTGTTTTTGTTTTTTTTTTTAAAGTAGAGCAGTTTTACTGGTGGGAAGAAATGACTAGGAAAGGTTATTCTAGGCACCGGGATAACCATTAAAAAGGCACCGAGGAAGGAGAAAGAATGAATTGCATAATAAAAAGTAAGAAAGTCAACCTGAAAATGCAGAAAGAGTCGTAGATATACATTGCATTGGAAAGGTAGTCTGGGACCAGGTGGTGAGGCAGAGGAGTTTATACACTTAGAGAAAGCTCCCTTGTTCCAATACCATATCAGATTTAATTCTGTCATTTTGCAAATTGGAATGAGATCATGATTTAGTTTTCCACTTTGGTCGGTGCCTGACCCCAAAGAGAAAAAGGGGGACCCCACCCACTCTGCACTGTATATGGACCCTTCCCATTGACACTTGGGATTCCAAAGCATTGAGAGCATACAATTTATACTTGCTAATTGGAAAAGGAAATGCAGGCATGTAGGAAAATGAAAAAGAATAGGTCTACAATAAAATGTTCCCTTTGAAATAATTAAAAGTTATTTGTAGCTTTTCACATGAGACTACATTTTGCCAAAAGGTCCAGAAAGCATAGTGAATAAAGAACCTGCCTTATAGACCTGAATGTCTCCATTTAAGACTCACCATCTCTGACATACTGGCTGTATGTCAAAGCAAGTCACTTAACCTTTTGGTATAGTGACTTTCTAAAATAATATGTTGCAGAATAGGTGCTGATTCATATTGCTAGCTGGATTTTTCACACCCAGATTTCCCTACACCAATGAAATTGTAAGTAAGAACACAAGAGATTAGCAAATGAATTCATGAATGAATGAATGAAAAGGACCAGTAGTCCTTATGATACAGCAGAAAAGCAGATGGTAAGACATCTTCTTTAATGTCATTTCCAATAATAAAGCAATATCAATTTTAGATGTTTTTGAATTTTTGAATCTGGTGGCAAGAATTTTATGTTTTCAGTTTTTGGTAGCTATAGCTGCTGAGGAGGCAGAGGACTTCTGTGCCTGCAGCCCTAGTTGCCAGGTCAAATTTCTGCAAAGGTTGATTCCCTGGATAATAGTTAAGATTTTTAAGGTTTACCTGTAGGAAAGTAGTTCTCAATTCTTTTTGGTTTCAGACCCTCTTACACTCAGAAAACTTATTGAGGACACCAAAGAACTTTTGTTTATGTGAGTTATATGGATCAATAATTATTCATATTTGAAATTAAAACGAATACATTAAAAACATTTTATTGTTGTTTAGTTGTTTCAATCACGTCCAATTCTTTATGACCTCATTTGAGGTTCTCTTGGCAAAGAAGCTAGAGTGGTTTGCGTTTCCTTCTCTAGCTCATTTTGCATATAAGGAAACTGAGGCAAAGGGGGGTGCAGTGATTTGCCCAGGGTCACACAGCTGAGGCCAGATTTGACCTCAGGAAGCTGACTTCCTGATTTTGGAATTGGCATTCTCTCCACTGCCCCATCCTAGTTGCCCCTGAATTTTAAATATTAAATAATTTATAATAACAATAATAAACTTATTACACATTTCTAAAGCAAAAAAATTATGAGAATACTGGCATTGTTTTACATATTTTTGCAAGTCTCTTTAATGTGTGGCTTAATAGAAGACAGCAGGATTATCATATATGCTTCTTCATTCAATCTGTTTTCATGTTAATTTGAAATATGTGAAAGAAATCCAGCCCTTTCCCCACAAATATTGCTCTTGTTGGTGTTGGGAAGTTAATTTGGAGAGTTCAAGGAAGAAAACCACCACTTCTATAACCTTGATTTCATTAATCAGTCTTTTATCATATCACTAGAATGAATTCCTCTTAATGTTTTAGTATCTAGTGTAGGAGAAAAAATCATTTGCCTCTGATGAAAAAGATATGCAGATTTACATAAAGCATTAAGCTGCTCAGTTTGGTAGCATTTACAGGAAAAAACATGCTCTATCGTAAGAGCACTTTGGTCTTATTGTCACAAATATGTGACAGAAACAAGCACTGATAGGTTCTTAAAGCTCAAATAAAAGTACAACCCTTCAGGAACCAACTCAATATCAGGTTACAGCTAACATCATTTCTAGTTATACCACAGACATAGAGAATACTGTTGGTTATGAGTTCTGCAATGTCTACAAAATAAGGTATTTTACTTCCTTGTCGCCACCAAGGTACATTAAGAGTACATTATGTAATTATGGAAACAATTTCATAGTATTAATCTAGGAATATATTGGAATATTCCACTGTTCCAGAACACATTGTGAGCTTTAAACAGCAACAGGAATGGAAGGACAGAGAATAGATGCCAGTTCCTCCAGGAAATTGGTCAATATGTGAGAGAAGACTTAGTTGCCCTAATTCTTCCTGTTCTGAAGTTTCACCTTCCAGTTACGTGGGTAGAACCAGTAGCTCTGGGTCTGAGAGAAAATTCTGAGAATTGAGAGACAGTCAGAAGAGACTAGAAAAAAACAGAAGACCTGCATTTAAATTCTTCCTTAGATACTCATTAGTTGTGTCACTCTGGGTGTGGTAAGAACAATATTATACATAGGCTGAGGTGGCTTCCTTTGAATGAAGAAGGATATAAATATAATAAAATGCCTGGTATGTGGAGTTGGTACTCTGGAGATTTAAAAGGAAATGCCACTGCCCTCTGGGGATGCCTGACTTGTATAACTATTGCTGTATGAATGTGAAGGCAAAGGGGAGCAACATTTTTTTAAACCCTTACCTTCCATCTTAGAATCAATACTATGGATTGGTTCCAAGGCAGAAGAGCAGTGAGGGCTAGGCAGTGGAAGTTAAGTGACTTGCCCAGGGTTGCACAGCTAGGAAGTGTCTAAGGTCAGATTTGAACCTAGGATTTACCATCTCTAGTACTGGCTCTCGATCCACTGAGCTACCTAGCTTCCCCCTTGGGAGAAATGTTTTGATTGAATTAATGAATTTTACCTGGAAATTATAACCTTTTTAATCTCAGAATTGCAACCATGTTTCAGACAAAAAAGAATTAACATAAATTATAAACAAAACAAAAATTAAAATCTTATGATATAGGTATATTAAATATAGGCAGCAATAATGCAGGAAATTGTGCTTAAATGAGATGAGAAGAATTTAAATTATATCTAAACTCAAAATTTAGAAAATAACAAATAAAAAAATTATAAATCCCATTTGTAGTTTCCACTTCTAACAGGTAAATGTAGCTATTGTGCATGATTTGGCTTCACATTTTTTATACTCCTTTCTCCAAACAAGAAAGAGGAAGAACAAAAAAAAATTTTTTTTTTTCCCAGAGAATGCCTTTCTTATTCTTTGGTCCTTGACCAATGTAAAAAATGTGTTGTTGCTGTGATTATAATAACTTGGTTTCATAATATAAGCAAGAGAGCACCAATTTCAATTTTTGCTTTTTTCCTGTTAACTATCCTTAATTTTCTTGCATGTCTTTTGTTAGTGTTTGCTTGTTAAATTCCCTATAGGAATTCTTTTTAAAAATTTAAAAAAATGACCCATTCCTCAGTTTTCTTGTAAGTTCATCTTTTTGTCACTGATAGTTAAGGTCAAATTTCTAGGATGCTATTTGGGGAGACAACTTGATCTCCTCCTTTGCATTTTGGAATATTTTATATCCTAAATTTTTCTTAATTTTTTATAGACCAATTGAAGTGAGGTAAACTAAGTCATTGTCCAGAAAACCCGTTTTTCCCTGAGGAAAAGTAAAAATCAGAAATGAGCTTTCTGTGAAGGTCAAAATAACATTCACATGAAAAATGACTCCCTTTACTGCCTCACAGTCCAGAATAAGAGATACAGTGGAAAGTGTGGAAAGTCCCAAAGCCCATGTTACTGACCAAAAATAACTTCCAGACAGACATAAGGGTTGCTGCTGCTTCCCCAAGGTTATGTATCATTTATGAACATTTTCTTTGTATCTTGAACCATATAAAAATTGCGTTATAATTTTAGTTTGGGGCAGCCTTCACTAGGAAGGTTTCCCTGGCCAGCTAGATACGTTTGTTAATCAGTAGATTAATAAATAAATATTGGTTCCACTAATTTGAACTTCTGGGTGTCTGGACTCGTTTTCTGAGTATACCACTTCAGAATAATGATCCTGAGATACTGAATTTTATTTTCCTTAATAGCCACTAGAGTTTATTGAGTAGGAAGGAGACAGGGTTGGACCTGCATTTTAGAAAAATCACTTTGGTGACTGAATGGAGGAGAGACACTTGAGGTAGTCACACCCACCATGAGATTTGGCAACAGTGCCAGCAAGGATGTGGTAAGAGCCTGTTTGCACTAGGTAGTAGCAGTGTCAGAGGAGAGGAGAGGAGAGAAGGGGCCATCTGAGAAATATCACAAAGGCAAAAGTAACAGGCCCTGGCAATAGGTTAGATATGAGTGGTAAGAGATAGTGAGAAGCGGAGGATGACGCCTAGGTAGTGAGTCTGAGAGACTGAATTATAGTGATGTCCTCCATAGCAGTAGTTAAGGGTGGACACAGGGAGTATTAAGCACAAAAGATAATGAGTTCTGTTTTGGACATGCTGAGTTTAAGATGTCTACTATATATCCAGTTTGAGATGTCTGAAAGGTACCTGGAGACGTGTTTTTGGAGGTCTTGTATCATGGTATTTAGTCTTTTTAATTAATCAGTTTTTCCTGGGAGACATAGGATTTTTACATTATCACTATTCTTCTAGATCAATCATTTTGGCTTTTATAAAACTCATGTTTTTTTTCAGTGTGTTTTTCTAAAAAAATTTTTTTTTGTAAAATTTTATTCTACACATGGGTCTTTGAATTCTTAATCTGCTATACTTTTAATTTTTCAGAGGCTACTATTCTTGAGAGATTCTCCATTATATATCAAATTATATAATCTTTTGTTTGTATTATTGATTTTTTTCTTTAAAACCTGTGATATAGAGTGAGCTCTTAGGGAATGGAAGTCATTTGCTCTGCAGTGCCCCCGCCTTTCTCCCTGAGGTAGCTGGGTGTGGTTGTTTGTTCTCTCTCAGTCTCTCTCTCTCTCTCTCTTATTCCTCTCTCTCTCTCTCTCTCTCTCTCTCTCTTCTTCTTCTTCTTCTTCTTCTTCTTCTTCTTCTTCTTCTTCTTCTGTCCCTCCTTTTCTCTGGGAGCTTCTAGCATTTGGCTGCAGCCTCTCCTTTTCTCCTTGTTGCTGGGGTGCAGTCCATCCTTTAGGGTCCCTGCTGAGTGTCTGTCTGAAGAGCCTGGTCTCATTTTAGCTATTCAATAAGAGCATCCTGAAGTTAACCTTCTATATTGAAGAGTGTGGGGAAAACAGCCAGGCTATTCTGAAGGTTCTTGGAACAGAATAAGGCACTTGTGAACATCATGCCCAAGTTTTGCTGTTATTGCTGCAAAACCTATGTCACTCATGATTCTCCATCTGTGAGGAAGACCCACTGTAGTAGAAGGAAGCACAAAGAGAATGTGCGAGACTATTACCAAAAATGGATGGAAGAGCAAGCCCAGAGCCTGACTGATAAAACAACCACTGCATTTTAGCAAGGAAGAATTCCTCCGAATCTTTTCTCTGCACCTCCACTAGGAGAGCCTATGATCCCACCTCCTCACCCTAGCATGATGGGGTCTCCCCATAATGGGATGATGCCTGTGGGGCCTCCTTCCAGCATGAGGATGCCCATGGGAGGTCATATACTTATGATGCCAGGCCCTTTGATGATGAGACTCCTTCCCCATCCCATGATGGTTCCCACTCGCCTAGTGATGCCCAGACCAGACAGATAAAATAAAGGAAATACAAGGAAGCCCATTTCTCAGTTTTCAATTCTTTGTTCTATTTCTCCAGTACATCATGGTGCTGGGCCTCAGATATGTTTTTTCTTTTTTTCCCCCTTCCCCTTTTAAAACATTGACACTCTTTTATATCACAGTCACTTTCAGTGGTCTGACCCTTTCCCCTACCCTTCAGTATTTCCCTCCCCTGTGATAAATAAGCACAGTGAAGAAAAAAAGAAGCATATTGGACATGTCTAAAATTTCTCCCTTTTTCTGCACCTATAGTTTTAACTTTGCAGTGGTCCCCCTTCCCCTCCCCTTCAGTATTTCCCTCCCCTGTGATAATAAAGCACAGTGAAGGGGAAAAAAGCATATTGGTCATGTCTAAAAATTCTCTCTTTTTCTGTACCTATATAGTTTTAACCCCTTTCTGCCAAAGGAAAAGATCCTGTTATTAGTCAATTCAGTGGAGCACTAATATTCAATCAAAGTGTGAAGGTCTGAGGTTGATCTAAGCTACTGTCTGAAAGCTCCACTGAAAGGAATGGAATTCTGTGAAAGGCTGAATGCCCTAGTAACAGTTCCTAAGGAAATCAATTGGGCTTGATAAAACTAAAAAGTTGTTTTAACTTTCTGGGACCTTAATGGTGTTTATTATTCAAGCACAAGCTTGATCTTGAAGTATTTGGATCAGCTAGGCTTGTTCTCAGGATCTGACTGCGTTGACAAAGAGATGGTGATTTTGTCCTCAATAAGGTAGGCTATCAGCTTAAAGTAAAAGACTGTCAGAGACTTGTAAATTTATCTGGGTTTATTGGATAGGTTGAAGGAAAGGGAAACTGGGAGATGGGAGAGAGGGCAATAGGTGAACCGGATAGAGCTAATAGCCTATAATAAGTACAATTCATTTTGATGACATCCAAGTAGAAAGTTGGCCTAGGTGCTGAGTCAAGGGGACTTTGAGAGTCTCCCCTGCTTCAGAAGCTGTTATTGATTTGGAGATTTTGATGATGAATTAATCTTGTTAGATAATTAAGGCACAGTTGCCTTATCAATAATAAGGTGATTGATATGGCTAACAAAGTAGTCTGAACCCTGCCTGCTTATACCAATCTACCCTCCTGCTGGGGCCTGGACAATAGATAACCTCTTGCCTCCCAACCCAAAGAAGAAGTGGTTCCTGAGGGGTTTTCGCCTCAATTTATACTCCTTTCCCAACTGCCAGATTGGCACATGCCCAAGGCTGCCTTGCCAGGTTCTGTGTTGTAAAGGGGCAAACTGCTCTTTTGTACCTACAAAAAAATGGCTGACCATTTTCTATACATTACAAATATTATGGTTGTGTAAATTGTTTTTCCTTTTCCTGTTTCTGCTTACTTTCCCTCTACCATTAATACATAGAAGCCTTGACGTATTTCTCTAATCCATGTTCATTTCTTACAGCACAACAATATCTCATAACTTTCATATATCTCAAATGTTTGGTGTTTCTCAATTGGTGCGTATTGTTGGCTTGCAGTTCTCTGCTACTACAAAAAGGGCTGCTATTGATATTTTTGTATATATGGGAACTTTCCCACTTTCTTTGCCCTTCTTGGGTCATATGCCAATAGTGGTATCACTGAGTCAAAGATGTGTGTTTTAGTGACTTTTCAGAGTAATTCCAAATCATTTTTCAGAACTGTCAGATAAATTCATAGCTCCACCAAAAGTGCATTAGTGTGCGTATCTTTCCACAGTCCCTCCAACACTGACCATTTTCCTCTTGTCATCTTTCTCAAAATTGTGTAAAGTGAAGCTTCAGAGTTTTAATTTGCATTTCTCTTTTTAGAGAATTGGAGCATTCTGTCATGATTGTTGATAGCTTGCCAGTTTTTGTGGTTTTTTTTTTTTTTTGCTAACTGCCCCAGAAGACTTCCCACTTCCTGTCAAAGAAAATTTAAAGAGGAAGAGTGAGGCAGAAATGCAGCTTATATTTGTATTGTGATGTATAAAAATACAAATATTGATTATTTTAGCACTGAAAAGAAAAAAACCCCAAAAAACCTGTGATATATTTCCTCATTCCCGTTCTTTCTTTTTTTAATTATTCTTTTATTTTTTAATTTCTCTTTCTAAACTATTCTAGGATTCCTCGTTAGTTTCCCATTATTTCTACAAATCTAAGAGAATTTATTTATTTTTCATTTGGAGGTTTTCAGGTTGCATAATATTTACTAATCCTGTTCTATCATTTTTTCTAGAACATTAACACATTTTTCCTCCTCCCTTTATGAGTCTCACCGGTGGATTTTCTGCTTGGAGACTGGGTTCATATACTAATTTTTCTGTCTAGGCATTTTTGCTTTCTACCCTTTTTCTTCTGTTTCAGGTAACTATATCATCCCCTTTATAGACTGGTTGCTCCTCCAACTACTGTCATATATTTTCTCCTATCCAGTCTATGAGATGCCTGAATCCTTGCAGCATGATAACATTTGTAGATAAACTAGAATTGAATTAATACCATTCCTTTCCCATGGGGCAAGTCACAGAATCATAAATTCAGAGTATTATAATGAATTTCTGGGACAAAATGGATGCCACTTTGAGTGACAAGACTGTCAGTTGAAGACCTCAGAATGCACCCAGATGCCATGAGCCAGGGCCAAAAGTCAGTTGGAGCCAACCTTATAAATACCCATCATGCACAGTACAAGAAGGCTCAGTCTGGAGTAATCTTGGGAGGTGGAAGTTTCAAGAGGGAGAGTAGGCCCTATACCTGCAACTCAACTGCCTTGTTTGAGAGAGCTAGAGAGCTATTACAACCATCATCAATAGAGCTGTGAGAGAACACTACTATCATTCAAGATAATCATCAATAGCCTCCCCTAATCTTTAGTTAAGTCAAGCCAGAGTTAGTGAGAGGGTGAAGAATCTCCAGTCTCTACCTGATCTAGTAATCTCTGTAGCTTTGATCGTTTATTTAGACTATTGGCAATAAGATTCCCAAATCCTCCATCCTTTCCCTTATTTTTAACCGTTAATCTAGAATTAAATATAGTTATTTATTACAAAGTACCTTTCCTGAGTGGTGAACATATCTAAAGCCCTTGGGAAGGGGAGACAATCATGCAGTCAGATCCATAGCGTTATTCAATCAATGCACCAATAGCCCTTATCAGTATTCAATCCAACTCCAGGTTGAAGAATTAGAGAACGTGATTACACCTACAACTTCTCAGTGGTTCCCTGCCTGGGCAACTGTTAAAAGGAGACAACTGACAGGCTTAGTCCAGCAAAGCCTGTCAGGTGGAGAGAGGCATAACCCTTGTGCCAGCAGCCTCCACACAGAGGCCTGTGGGTGAGAGTCCCTCTTCCCCAGTTAATTCATCCATCCTCCTCATTTTCTTTTAATAAGAGGCAGATGTAACCTCAGAGGCCTTTTAAAAAGTTCAGTTACCTCATTATTATAGGAGGAAATAAGACCCAGGAAATTAAAGTCTTAGCCAGAGTAGCAGGAAGTGAAGCATAGAAGTATGGAGTAAATTGAGAGTACAAACAAGATAAAGTATAAAGTACACATACCAATGAGTATGAATTCGTTAAGTCCTGGAAATCTCATGTATTCCAGTTAAGAGCTATTCTCTGCTGGGCAACTGTGAATTCATTCCCCTGGGTTAGTTTGACATTGGACACTCCTATGACAAGAAAAATGTTCATCCTTAGAACTTTGCCAGTTAGCAATTCCTTACTAGGCTAGATTTATGATCTATTCCAGAAGTGTTAAACCTCTGACCCACAATATTCTTAAGTGCTGCCCACTCTGGATTGAAATGTAATTGGAACTACTAGGTCTGTATCTCAAAAAGCTTTTTGAAAAAAGAAAGGACTTATCTGTACAAAAGGACCTATCTGTATCACAACAGATCTTTTTATGGCAAAAAATGGGAAATCCCATCAATGGAAAAATTGATATATGATTGTAATTGGATACTGTTGTGTTTAAAGAAATGATGGGAAGAACGATTTCAGAAAAACTTAGAAAGACATATGACGTGATACAAAATGAAATGAGCAGGACAAGGAGAACATTGTACACATAACTGAAGTATTTATTGTATGACATTCAAATATAAATGACTTAACTATTATCAGCCATGCAATAATCCAGGATAGCTTCAAACTGGTAGAATATGAATGTATATCAAAACATACCATCTTCCACTTCATTTTCTTTATGATATGTGTGTGATGTGTCTTCTACAATAGATGAATATGGAAATATATTTGGCATGATAGTACAATGTCAAATTGCTTACTATCTAAGGGAAGGGGAGAGAAAGGAGGGACAGAGAGAATTTGAAATCCAACATGTTAAGAAACTAATGTTAGAAGTAGTGTAGAGAGGTTCTGGGTTAAGATGGCGGCAGAGTAAAAAGCAGCGCTTAACCTCTCCTGACAGAAACATTCAGGACTTCTCAAGGGGGCATAAAAACAAACCCAGTCGAATGGAGGGACCCCACAACAGGGTGCAGCGTGGAAGGTACGTGGAATCGGGACATTTACATGCTATAAAGGGATGAAACAGCTCTCACTAAATCGCGGGCTGAGCAACCACCCCCCCTTAACCCCCTCCACACACACACACACCACCTGCAGCGCCGAAGCCAGGTCAAAAGAAATAGAGCAAGTTTGGGGCACCCATCAAGTCATTGGCAGCTCCAGGGCCTGTTCCTGAGAGCAGCAAGATTTAGGACTCCAAAAAGCTGAGGAACGCACACGGACTCTGAGCGCGGATGCAGAGGGCAGGCGCGGGTGGAGACGCGGGCGGAGGCAGACACAGGCAGGAGCGAAGGCTCAGAAACCCTGAATGGGATACCAGCGCAGACGGGTATACGACTGTGGAAGCAGCGCCCTGAGACTTGTAAAGGAGCCTCCTGCAGAGGATCAAGCAAGAGGGTCCACCAGGGGGCTTGACCTTGGAAAAAATGAGACCTCAGACCTCAGGAGCCAAAAGACCGCAGACAGACCCTGAGCGGGAGGATAAAGGTGAGAAGCTGCTGGGCTAACAATGGCTACCCAGATCCAAGAAGTCCAGAAGAAAGAGAGAAAGATTAACAACAAGAAGAAGAAATCTTTAACACTAGACAACTTTTACACAGAGAAAATCCAGACTAGCAAGCAATCAGAAGAGGAGAAAAAACAAGCAATCACATCCGAACCATCCCAAGATAATCAAAACTGGTCACAAGCACTTGAAATGTTCAAAACTGAGATGATGAGAAAGTTGGAAAAGATTTGGTCAGAGAAATGGGAAGTAGCTCAAAAGGAAATCAGGCAAGAAAATAACAGTTTAAAAGGCAGAATCTCACAATTGGAAAGTGAGGCAAATCAACTGAAGGCCAGAAATGACCAGATTGAAAAGGAAAACCAAAAGATTATAGCCGAAAACTAGTCCTTAAAGGCTAGAATTGATCAATTAGAAGCTAATGATCTCTCAAGACAACAACAAATAAAACAAAGACAAAAGACTGAAAAAATAGAAGGAAACATGAAATATCTCAATGAGAAAGTGACAGACCAAGAAAACTGGTCTAGAAGAGACAATTTGAGAATCATCGGTCTCCCTGAAAAGGGAGAAATTAATAGAAATTTGGACTCCATACTAAAAGAAATTATTCAGCAAAATTGCCCTGAAGTCCTACAACAAGAGGGCAATATAGACATTGAAAGGATCCATAGATCACCGTTGACATTCGATCCAGATAAGAAAATGCCCAGAAATCTAATTGCCAAATTCAAGAGCTTCCAAGTAAAAGAAAAAAATCTTACAAGAAGCCAGAAAGAGACAATTCAAATATCAAGGAGCACCAATCAGGATCATATAGGATCTGGCAGCCTCCACGCTAAAAGACCGCAAAGCTTGGAATACGATATTCAGAAAGGCAAGAGAGCTGGGCCTGCAACCACGGATCAACTACCCATCAAAATTGACTATATACATCCAGGGGAAAGTATGGGCATTCAACAAAATTGAAGATTTCCAAGTATTTGCACAGAAAAGACCAGGGCTAAATGGAAAGTTTGATATCCAACCACAAAAATCGAGAGAAACATGAAAAGGTAAATAAGAAACAGAGGGGAAAGAAAGAAAACTCATAATTTTTTAAATATGACTTTTTAAGGGCCTCAGTAAGATCTAATTATCTGTATTCCTATGTGTAGAAATGCTATGTATAATTCTCTGTAGTGAACTCCATTCACTATTAAGTATTCACTATTATGGTGGTTGGAAGAATGATTTATGGGGAGAGGGTGGAGTGCTAAATGGTCTAAGATGATATGAGGGGTGGGAAAGAGGAGGGTGAATGGAGGGGGACACCAGGAGAAACTTGAGAGAATAAGAAAAATAGGATAATCTATTACACAAAAAGAGGGCATGGGATGGGGAGGGGACAAATACGAAGGAGAGGAAGAGAACAACAAAAGGTAATTTTTAAACCTTACTCTCAGCGTAATCAACTCGGAGAGGGAAGAGTAGCTATACTATCTATTGGGATATAAAACTCTATCTAACCCTATTGAGAAAGTCAGAAGGGATAAAGCAAGGGGAGCAGGGGAGAGGGGAGGTCAAAAAAGGGAGGGGAGAAGAAGGGGGAGGGAATTTATTAGGCCTTCAAAACAAAAAGAGGGGAATAACAAGGGAGGGGGTAGAAAGGGAAGTCAATCAAGGGAGGGGATAAGGGATACCGGCTCAAAGCAAACCACTGGTTTAAAAGGAAATAGTTTAAGAAGAAGGGGTAGGAATAGGGGAGAATACAAAAATGTCAGTGAATGCACAGCTGATAATTATAACTCTGAATATGAATGGGATGAACTCTCACATAAAACGGAAGCAAATAGCAGAGTGGATTAGAAACCAAAATCCCACCATAGGTTGTCTACAAGAAACACATATGAAGCGGGTGGACATACACAAGTTTAAGGTTCAGGGCTTGAGCAAAATCTTTTGGGTGTCAAATGAGAAAAAGAAGGCAGGAGTGGCTATTGTGATTTCTGACAAAGCCAAAGTAAAAATAGATGTGATTAAAAAAGACAGGGAAGGTCATTACATCCTGATTAAAGGCAGTATAAACAATGAGGAAATAACACTGCTCAATATGTATGCACCAAATGGCATAGCATCCAAATTCATAAAGGAGAAACTGGAAGAGCTCAATAAGGAAATAGATAGTAAAACCATAATAGTGGGATATCTAAATATTCCTCTTTCAGATCTAGATAAATCAAACCAAAAAATAAATAAGAAAGAGGTAAGAGAGGTAAATGAAGTCCTAGAAAAATTAGATTTAATGGACATGTGGAGAAAAATAAATAGGAACAAAAAGGAATACACCTTCTTTTCAGCTGCACATGGTACATTCACAAAGATTGACCATGTAATAGGGCATAGAATCATTGCAAACAAATGCAAAAGAGCAGAAATAATAAATGTAACCTTCTCAGATAATAATGCAATAAAAATAATAATTAGTAAGGGCACCTGGACAGGAAAATCAAAAACTAATTGGAAATTAAATAATATGATTCTCCAAAACCAATTTGTCAAAGATGAAATCATAGAAGCAATCAACAATTTCATTGAAGAAAATGACAATGATGAGACATCCTACCAAACTCTGTGGGATGCGGCCAAGGCAGTACTCAGGGGGAAATTTATATCCTTGAGTGCATATATTAACAAATTAAGAAGGGCAGAGATTAATGAATTGGGCATGCAACTCAAAAAATTAGAAAGTGAGCAAATTAAATATCCCCAGATGAAAATTAAATTAGAAATACTAAAAATCAAGGGAGAAATCAATAAAATCGAAAGTAAAAGAACTATTGAATTAATAAATAAGACTAGAAGCTGGTACTTTGAAAAAACAGATAAAATAGACAAAGTACTGGTTCAATCTAATAAAAAAAAGGAAAGAAGAAAACCAAATTGACAGTATCAAAGATGAAAAGGGAGACCTCACCTCTAATGAAGGGGAAATTAAGGCAATCATTAAAAACTATTTTGCCCAATTATATGGCAATAAATATAACAATTTAGGAGATATGGATGAATATTTACAAAAATATAAACTGCCTAAATTAACAGCAGAAGAAATAGAATACCTAAATAATCCTATATCAGAAAAAGAAATTGAACAAGCCATCAAAGAACTGCCCAAGAAAAAATCGCCAGGGCCTGATGGATTCACAAATGAATTCTATCAGACATTCAAAGAGCAACTAATCCCAATACTAAACAAATTATTTGATATGATAAGCAAAGAAGGAGTCCTTCCAAATTCCTTTTATGTCACAAATATGGTACTGATTCCAAAGCCAGGTAGATCAAAAACAGAGAAAGAAAACTACAGACCAATCTCCCTAATGAACATAGATGCAAAATCTTAAATAGAATACTAGCAAAGAGACTCCAGCAAGTAATTAAGAAGATCATCCATCATGATCAGGTGGGATTTATACCAGGAATGCAAGGATGGTTCAACATTAGGAAAACCATCCACAAAATTGACCATATCAATAGTCTATCAAAAAAAAATCACATGATTATCTCAATAGATGCTGAAAAAGCCTTTGACAAAATACAGCATCCATTCCTATTGAAAACACTGAAAAGTATAGGAATAGAAGGACCTTTCCTAAAAATAATAAACAGTATATACCTAAAACCATCAACAAGCATTATATGCAATAGAGATAAATTAGAAGCCTTCCCAATAAGATCAGGTGTGAAACAAGGATGTCCATTATCACCTCTGTTATTCAACATAGTACTAGAAACACTAGCAGTAGCAATTAGAGAAGAAAAAGAAATCGAAGGTATCAAAATAGGCAATGAGGAGACCAAGCTATCACTCTTTGCAGACAATATGATGGTATACTTAAAAAATCCTAGAGAATCAACTAAGAAGCTTGTAGAAATAATCAACAACTTTAGCAAAGTTGCAGGATACAAAATAAATGCACATAAATCATCAGCATTTCTATACATTTCCAACACATTAGAGCAGCAAGAGGTAGAAAGAGAAACGCCATTTAAAATCACCCTAGACAATATAAAATACTTGGGAATCTATCTACCAAAACAAACACAGCAATTATAAGAAAACAACTACAAAACACTTTCCAAACAAATAAAACTGGATCTAAACAACTGGAAAGCCATTGGTTGCTCATGGGTAGGACGAGCTAACATAATAAAAATGACCATCCTACCCAAATTAATTTACCTATTTAGCGCCATACCTATCAAACTACCAAAAAACTTCTTTACCGAATTAGAAAAAACTATAACAAATTTCATTTGGAATAACAAAAGATCAAGAATATCAAGGGAAATAATGAAAAAAAAATGTGAAGGAAGGGGGCCTAGCAGTACCAGATATTAAACTATACTATAAAGCAGCAGTCATCAAAACAAGATGGTACTGGCTAAGAGACAGAGGGGAGGATCAGTGGAATAGACTTGGGGTTAATGACATCAGCAAGACAGTGTATGATAAACCCAAAGAGCCCAACTTTTGGGACATGAATCCACTATTTGACAAAAATTGCTGGGAAATTTGGAAAACAATATGGGAGAGAATCAGTTTAGATCAACATCTCACACACTACACCAAGATAAATTCAGAATGGGTGAATGACTTGAATATAAAGAGGGAAACTATAATAAGTTAAGTGAACACAGAATAGTATACTTATCAGATCTTTGGGAAAGGAAAGAATTTAAAACCAAGCAAGAGTTAGAGAAAATTACAAAATGTAAATTAAATGGTTTTGATTATATTAAACTAAAAAGCTTTTGTACAAACAAAAACAATGTAGTCAAAATCAGAAGGGAAACAACAAATTGGGAAAAAATCTTTATAACAAAAAACTCTGACAGGGGTCTAATTACTTGAATATACAAGGAGTTAAAGCAATTGTATAAAACATCAAGCCATTCCCCAATTGTTAAATGGGCAAGAGACATGAATAGGCAATTTTCAGGTAAAGAAATCAAAAGTATCAATAAGTACATGAGAAAGTGCTCTAAATCTCTAATAATTAGAGAAATGCAAATCAAAACAACTCTGAGGTATCACCTCACACCTAGCAGATTGGCTAAAATGAAAGAAGGGGAGAGTAATGAATGCTGGAGGGGATGTGGCAAAATTGGGACATTAATGCATTGCTGGTGGAGTTGTGAAATGATCCAACCATTCTGGCTGGCAATTTGGAACTATGCTCAAAGGGCTATAAAAGAATGCCTGCCCTTTGATCCAGCCATACCATTGTTGGGTTTGTACCCCAAAGAGATCATAGATAAACAGACTTGTACAAAAATATTTATAGCTGCGCTTTTTGTGGTGGCAAAAAACTGGAAAAGGAGGGTATGCCCTTCAATTGGGGAATGGCTGAACAAATTATGGTATGTGCTTGTGATGGAATACTATTGTGCTGAAAGGAATAACAAACTGGAGAAGTTCCAGGTGAACTGGAAAGACCTCCAGGAATTGATGCAGAGCGAAAGGAGCAGAGCTAGAAGAATATTGTACACAGAGACTGATATACTATGGTAAAATCGAATGTAATGGTCTTCTGTACCAGCAGCAATACAAAAACCCAGGACAATTCTGAGGGATTTATGGTAAAGAACGCTACCCACATCCAGAGGAAGGACTGCAGAAGAGGAAACGTAAAAAAAAAAAACAAACAAAAAAACAAAAAACAACAGCTGTTTGAACGCATGGGCTGGGGTGGACATGATTGAGGATGTGGACTCGAAACTACCACACCAATGCAACTACCAACAATTTGGAAATAGGTCTTGATCAAGGACACATGATAAAACCAGTGGAAATGTGGGTCGGCCATGGGTGGGGTGAACGCGGGGGGTGAAGGGGAAAGTAGGAGCATGAATCATGTAACCATGTTAAAAATGAATATTAATAAATGTTTAAAATTTAAAAAAAAAGAAGTAGTGTAAAATATTATTGGGCATAATTCCAAATTGCCCTCAGAATGGTTAATTTATATCAAAAGTCCACCAGCAATGCATTCATGTCCCAATTTTGCCACATTCCATCCAACATTTATCAACTTCCTTTACTGCCATATTGGCCAATCTGATAGGTGTGAGGTGGCACCTTCAGAGATGTTTTAATTTGTACTTCTCTAATCAAAAGTGATTAAGAGCATTTAAAAAAATATGGCTATAGACAACTGATTTTTTCTTTTGAAAACTTCATATCCCTTGACTATTTATCAATTGGGGAATAGCTCTTATTTTTATAAATTTGACTCATTTCCCTATAAATTTGAGAAATGAGGTCTTTATCAAGGGAACTTACTTTAAACATTTAGAAATTATTTCATTTTCTGTGGTACCTTTTAGTAAAATGTATTTAATCTGATCATCTCTTTTAATTAGGTCCAATTTTGCTTTTGCTTTATCTGTGATCATGATTGCTACCCCTGCCTTTTTTACTTCAGCTGAAGCATGTTAGATTCTATTTTAGCTTTTTATTTTACCTCTGTGTGTCTTTCTGTTTGAAATGTCTTTTATGAAAAATATATTTTTCTAGTTTCTGGTTTTTAATCCATTCTACTTTCCACTTCTGTTTTATGAGTGAAGACATCTCATTCATAATCATATTTGTGATCACTAGCTATGTTTTTAACTCTATCCCCTTTTCTTCTATTTTTTTTTCTCTTTTGTCTTTTTTTTTTTTTTTAACCCTTGTACTTCGGTGTATTGTCTCATAGGTGGAAGATTGGTAAGGGTGGGCAATGGGGGTCAAGTGACTTGCCCAGGGTCACACAGCTGGTGTTTTGTCTTTTTTTCTGACCCTCCTCCAGATTCTATTTTGCTTCCAAACACTGTCGCCCTTCATGTACCTAACCTTTCATCATCCCTACTACCCTTTATTGTATATAACTTCCCTAATTCACTCACACCCTTGCCCTATATCTATGCAAATTCCTTTTAACTGCTCTAATAATGATAAAGTTCTTGGGAATTACATGAATCATTTTTCCACACATAGTTTAACATTTATGAGTCCCTTATGATTTCCCTTTCATGTTTATCTTCTTATGCTTCTCCTGAGTCTTGTGTTAGAATGTCAGATTTTATATTCAGCTCTGGATTTTCATCAAGAATGCTTGAAAGTCCTCTTTAATTAAATATCGAATTTTTTCCTGAAGAATTATACTCAGTTTTTCTGGTTTGGCTATTTTTGGTTGAAATTCTAGCTTTTTTGCTTTCTAGAATATACTCTTCCAAGCCCTCTGTTCCTTTAATAAGGAAGCTGCTAAATCTTGAATGATCTTGACTGTGGAATTATTTCTTTCTGAATGCTTGAAATATTTCTTCTTTGACCTGAGATCTCTGGAATTTGGCAATAATATTTTTGAGAGATTTCATTTGGGATCTCTTTTATGAGGTGATCAATGGATTTTTTCAATTTCTATTTTATTCACTGGATCTAAGATATCATAGCAGTTTTTCTTGAAAATTTCTTAAAATATAATGTTTA
This sequence comes from Gracilinanus agilis, assembly GCF_016433145.1. Classification (NCBI taxonomy): domain Eukaryota; kingdom Metazoa; phylum Chordata; class Mammalia; order Didelphimorphia; family Didelphidae; genus Gracilinanus; species Gracilinanus agilis. Next base: position 111,891,627 of record NC_058133.1, on the reverse strand, counting down.
GGTTCTTCCTTTGATCATAGTTTTCGAGTAGTCTAATAATTTTTAAATTATTACTCATCAAACTATTTTCCAGGTCAGTTATTTTTCTGATGAGATATTTCATATTTTCTTCATTTTTTTATTACTTTGATTTTATTTTAGTGTTTCTTAATGTCTCATGGAGTCATTAGTGTCCACTTCCTAATTCTAATTTTTAAGGAATTGTTTTGTTCAGTGAGCTTTTGAACCCTTTTCCCATTGACTAGTTCTACTTCTTAAGTTATATTTCCTTCAGTGAATTTTGTGTCTCTTTTACCATTGGGCCACTTCTGTTTTTTATGATGTTATTTTCTTCAATATATTTTGTGCTTCTTTCACCCAAATATTATCTTTTCACAGTTTTGTTGCATTAATCTCATCTCTTTTCCTAATTTTCTTCTATTGTTCTTATCCTTTTTGTCCTTCCTTCCTTCCTTCCTTCCTTCCTTCCTTCCTTCCTTCCTTCCTTCCTTCCTTCCTTCCTTTCTTTCTTTCTTCCTT